>NC_056733.1:1905932870-1906107870 GCF_019279795.1 Protopterus annectens
GGAGCACTATAGAGTGGACAGAGACCTCCTGCAGCAAAATGTTGAGCTGTGCAGGCCACGCCTCACACACAGAACCAACAGAGGGGAACCCATCCCAGTGGAAACCAAGGTATGTGTTGGCCTAAGAATATTAGCAACAGGTACCTTCCAGAGACCAACTGGTGATATGTTGGGGATATCACAGGCATCAGCATCCAGGGTACTACACCAGTTCCTGGATGCCATGTCAGCACATGTCGGTGATCATGTATATTTCCCCAATTCCAGTGAGGTATTGGCCAGCAATATGCATCTCTTCCAGCAAATAGTGGAATACCCTGAGGTAGTGAGTGCAATAAACTGCACACACATATGCATCAAAGCACCAGCTGGCGAGCGGGGTAGGGTCTACTTCAACCGCAAGGGCTTCCCCTCCATCAACTGCAAGGTCGTGTGTGATGCCCAGGGCATAATACTGAATGTGTGTGCAGGCTGCCCTGGAAGCTACTATGATTCCCATATCTGGCATCTGACGCAGCTGTACCAGACATTTGCCAATGGGGACATCCCACATGGTCAACTAGTGGGGGATGCTGGCTATGCACTGGAGCCGTGGCTGATGACACCCAGCAGAAACGCACACACACCTGAACAGGAACGCCATAATGAGGCACATGCACAAACACGTAATGTAATAGAGCGTGCGTTTGGGCTGCTCAAGTCATGGTTCCGGTGCCTGGACACATCTGGTGGAGCCTTGCATTACTCACCAACTACATGTACCCAAATTGTCATGGTATGTGCTATGCTACATAATATGATCCTGCGAAAACAGCTGCAGCAGGACCAGCATAGGCCTGGGACAAACAGCCCCCCACCATTGCCAAGGCCATCACAGGCAGAGGGTGACTTGGAGGAGGAACAACCTGAGCCTGCCCCAGTAGGCAGAAGGAGGCGTGCCCAGTATGCTTTGGCCTGAGGCAACACATAGCACATACACTGGCTCAGTAGGAACTCTGGAAATGATACCTCTCTCCGACTCGCACATATAGTAAAAGGGATGCCTAAGTTGACAATACCTGCTTTCAAACATGTACAGGGAGTGTAGTATGTGCATCCAACATAGGCAGCCCTGCAGCACCACCTAAGGCACGATTGCCATGTGTTAAGCAATATAAAGCAGTGCTAAACAGCATTTACCACCATGTAGTATATGCAAACAAAATCGCACACACCAACTAGCACAACTGTGGTCAATGTTCAGTAATATTGGGCAACGTCCAGCAATGTTGGTGAATATTGAGCAATGTCGGACAAGCCTGGTCTAAGTAGGGCATAACTGAACAAAAGCCAACATGCTCATATTTGCTTAACTGGCCCTTAAGCAGTCTGGTCTGCTCAGTATGAAAATATAAAGCAGTGATGGGCCTCGAACCCAGGATACTGTGCACTATAGCCAAAGTACTGAACCACTAAACCATGACAATACTGCAGTGGTCAGTCTGTATGAAGAAATGTTGATAAATCTATGCAAAGTATTTCATAGAAACCCTGCAGGCACAGCATAATCCTTGTCGAGTTATGACACAAAGGTGAGTCCTGCAGTGAGAACAGAACCTAACTTCCAACACACACAGTATAAGTGTTAATATCGGTCATGTTCGCACACATCAACAAATGTAGTGGACCTCAGATAGCAACATACTGAAAGGTCAACTGAGCATGCTCACACACTTGAATAAATGAGACAAATGTCAGGCAACAAAACACAGAATGGCAGAACAGGGCATGCTCACACACTTAGGCCATGTCTGAGTACAGCAGTGGGCCACGCATATCTGGCAGTTGCATGTGTTAACCCAGGAACCTGTCACTATAAAGCAATTTGCTCTGTGCACACAGTTATATGACAACAGACACATCTATAATATAGTGGAACCTTGTCATAATCAAATATGTTCTGCAGATACCGAAGTTGTTCATAGAAACTGGTAAAGAAAAGATGATAAAGACCTGCAAACAGTATCAGCAATAAACATTGTGCATCTTGAACATTAGCATAGGTTCAGAGGTCGATACTAGGCTATCTGCCCTAGGGTATGTACAAGCCTAGCCAGAGTGTGTTTGGCATTTGCAACCCTGTCAGATTACTACACTGTGTGTGTAAATAGTAGGTCACACAAGATAGCCCATGTATGTTTAGGCTAGTGTGCCTCTGTCTAGCAGGGACACAGAAGATATCCCAGGGGTAAACATATGATCACCCATACAGTCATCAAGATGTCTCCTGTAGGTGGTCAGTGGGTGGCTCTGCCTATGTGAAACTGGGATTACATTCCGGAGTGAGTGGAGCCTCTGGGATATGAATCTGTCCCTCCACAATGTCCTATTAACATCTGTGCTGAGGTATACATCCCTGGAGTGTGTAGCTCCAAGGGAGTCAGACATCCTGAGGTGGAGCATGTCCAGTAATTCTGGGTTGGGTATATCTATAAACAACAGGCACACATCATATCTGAGTAGGTGTTAAGCGACTGAGTAGAGCTGGAGTTACTGCATCTGAACTGTGCAGGGCATCTGTGTGAGTCCCTAGATCTGCTTAGTGAGGAACTTCCATGGCCAGTACAGTTGCTGCAGGTGTCGGGTAAGGTACACCCCAAATGTGACATTGTAACCAAGCATGGATGTGATGAGTATAGGGGCACAATGACCTCACTCGATCTAGATTTGAAACCATATTGGATAATGTGGCCCACATAGAAGGTGTGTCCAACCACTTTGGGAACGTGAATGTCAAAGGTGACAGTATGAACAAGTCATGTCCCTGAACCCCTAACAACTCCTACTGTATGTAATGGAGTACTACCTATGTGGTAATGTGTGGGCATGTTGTTATTCCCAAAGGGGATGACTATGCAACTAATGGCATTTAGCTGTAGGCCATGGCTCAGGCACCAGTCATCCATCTCTATGAGACCCTGTTTGAGTATGCATGTGGCAGCTGAAGAGTTGATCATGGCACCCAGTTTGCAGTCAAGTGCAAACATGTTCAGCCATATTCCCCCTGTGGTAGCCTGCACGTCAGACAAATATATACTGAACAAGAGATGTCCCAGGACTGAGCCGTGTGGAATGTCACGTGTAACTGGTGTATAGTCAGACATGGCACCTGCAATTCTGACCATGTGGGTGCTATCCCTGATCCCGGTATCAATCCATCATGTGAGATATGTGTCCATATCTACGCTGGTGAGCCTATGCATAATGGCCCAGTGGGTTATTGTGTTGAAGGGTTTTGCAAGGTTCAGATAGGGTGTGGACAGCCATCCCTATGTCAATGGACCTGTTAGCCATTTAAAGAAATAGGCAAGATCTGCCCACAACAATGCTGAAATGTGTAGGACACAGTGTCTGTAGGTTCCCGATGTCTATGTGCATGAGTCCCGTGACAATACGCTCCATAGCTCTGCAGAACAGGCTACTTAGGCCTATAGGGCAATATTGTCTGTGGTCCGTTGTGGCACCAACTCTGTGGAGTGGGACCATTGTCACTGTACACTATTCCTTGAGTACATATCCTGTGGTAACTCCGATATTGAACAGTGATGTAATATGAGGGTTGCGTCTGTCATGATGCTTGTGTAAGATGCAGGCTGGGACACCATCTGGTCACATTGATACTGTGATGTATGCTTTGGGGAGGGCAGCACTCACCTGTTACTGTGTGATGTCAGGGAGGTTATACTCTGTTGGGATGGATAGTTGCTCCTTAGGGGGGATGGGTGGGAGACATCTGCACTGAACCTGTTTGCCAGGATGTTGGCAATGCCACTGGGTTCAGGGTAGGTTTAGTCAGTATGCAGTAACTCACAGCATATCAGTGAGTGTCCACCCAGGTTCCTGACATAACTGAAGAAGGCTGTGTGATAGTCCTACGTGTCTGTTGCAATTGTCTGGCAGAAGCGGCCCTTAGAAAAGTTCATGAGTGATTGTAGCTGTCTGCTAGTACAGATCACAGATGCCTTCCCAGTCTGGGATTGTGCTCTATCATGTAGTAGCTTCCTCCTGACATTGTACAGCTTATTAATGGCTTGGGTCTACCAGATAGGTCCCCTGCCATTGGAGTAGTGAGTCCTGTTGTTATTTGGGATAGCACAATCCATGCAGTCCACTAGGTGTCCATAGAATGTGTATGTAAAGGATGCAGCAGTGTGAGCCATATTTGCCACTGTCTCAGGGTCTCTGAAGGATACCACCTTGCTTCAGTGAAGTGAGACGTTGGCTCTTGAGAAGTTCACCAAGATTACCCAGGATGGGTGTGTGGAGGGTATATGTATGTCCAGTGAGATACATGTATGTTCTGACCTTACCAATGAGGGGTATATCGCTGGTGCGGAACATAGAGTCCCCATGTTGGTGATGATCAGGTCCAATATGTATTCCCCCTTGTGGCTGTGCTGACTGGTTGTGCAATAGCATATGTGTCTACAAATTGTAGTGACTGTTGGGTGAGGGTGTCAGGGCTTGAGTAGTATCCCCAGTCAATATTTGTGTATATGAAGTCACACAATATAATGGTGTTTGTGGAGACCTTCATATTCTCCATAGTTCCCACGAAAGCTGAGTGTGGTTCCTGAGTTTGAGAGTGTGTTCTGTAGCAGGCAACAAACTGAAAGGCAGTATTGCGCAATGGTAGTTGTATATGTATTGTCTGTGATGCTTTGTGCAGTGCTACTAACCCGGAGGTGAGTGTATCTGTGATGTATATGGATACTCCCCTAGTTGTGTTGTCTGTTCCAAGTCTTGTTGTCAGACAGCATGGTATGAAACATAACCTGGTAGTGCTGGTGTGCATAAGCGAGCCTGAACCAGGCATCTGTCAGTGCACAGATATCGCTATCCTCCATACTGAGGAGAGTCATGAGTGGCCGCAATATGAGGTTAACACAACTGTTGTTGAGCAGAATTACCCTTAGTTTCATTAAACCTGTAATGTGTATGGAGGTGGGTTTGTCTTCTGAGCCCTTCTTAAAAAAGGCACTATGGTGGTAGCAAGAGCCTTAGCCAGAATTCCAAAGTCCAAGAGTGACAGGTGCAAGCTGTCCATAGTGAAGCTACGTGGCATGTTGAGCATGTCACCATAGGCTGACAGACACTGTATCCCCTATGAATTAAACAAATTTGTTAAGCAACTGTTAAATGTGATATGTGTGTCCATACACTGTGACATCATAATTGGTGGGTGTAAGATGCTAGACAAGGTCAGGGTCATACTGGCCTGGGCTACATGATCAGAGTGTTCCTCCATGTATCATGTCATGTGGTCTAGGGAGTAACGTCTGAGGTTATACACACCATGGACAATGATGGTGCCAGTCCTGTACTTGCTTTGGAGTGACCTGACTGCCTGTGTTATGTGGCAGATCCTGGCACCCAACAGACAGCCCAAAGTGACTATTCCCTTGTTAGGGCTGGTGAGTGGTATGTCAGTGTATCTGACAATAAGTGTCGCCTATTACAAGTGTATTAGGTGTGTTGTTTAGCCCAAAGGGTAGTGACTGTGTGGCACACTGACATTGTGAACTATGTGATATGTGGGTATTGCAGTGGGGTAGCAGGTGTGTGTGTGTCTGCTTTGGAGGTCTCTGCTGCTTAGGTAGAGTACATTTATAGCATCTGAGTATGTCTATGTGTGATAATGTGGTTTGAGTGCTGTTGCTAGAGGATTTGTGAGACTGTCAGACTGATATGTGGTGTGTGTGGTTACCTTCATCACCTGATAGACTGTGCCAGTCATGGGTCGAGAGAGTTCAGCACCCTGTATGTCTATATAGGTGCATCTCACACATATATCTGAGTTTTTCGGGAGGAGGAGAGGGTTGCCTGTGTACATGAGGCAGATGTGACATTGTGTCAATATCACAATATCCACCAGCTGGACTGAAGAGTACACACGAAACCGACCCCTGGACATGCCAGGATATTATCATGACATACTCTGTAGCCTGATCACAAAGGATCAGAAGGGTGTTATTCGTGTAAAAGAGTATAACAGGATTAGTGCTCATGTCCGTTGGTGTTTTGTAAAGAGTAGCTGAGAAGGAGTCCAGACTGAATCATGACACCTCCTTCAGCTATGTCATAAATAACAATGTACACACATATATGTCCTGAGTCAGGGCCAACTGTACCTGAGTGACAATGCCAACATCATGACAGACAGGCCCATATGTACATACCCATCTCCCACTGACAATAGTCCATATCATCATACCAGGAGATATCACATGTAGAATGGATGAGCAGCTACCCCCACTGCCAAAAGCATGGCAGCAAGTGGAATACATTTATTCCCAATATGTGTCATGCACAAACTATAGAACAAACAGATCATGCACCTGAACAGTCAGCTGAGCCTCACCCCCTACACAGGATGTGGAACCGTTGAATGTGTCACAGCTACATATGGCATTCTCCACAGGTGTTGGTGCACAACACACCATGGGAAGTCAAGTCCAGTACGCCTGTGAAGTCTGATCTGCAAGGTCATGGAGTCCATCATGGTTTCAGTCATAAACAGAGCTATTGGATGCTGACATACACACAACCCTACCAACTGTGGTATGTTCATGTGCTGATCATGGTTCCCAAACATGCTAGACTGTTTGCAAGGCAACCACCCAAGACATACATCAATGAACACATCTACACATGTGTGAAATAGACTTTGACTAGCTCTTTATCAACATCCCAGACACATGTAGTATCCACAAAACCAACAAGCTGTGCATAAACATGTGTTGACATATGACGGAATGTCAATGTGTCCACAGATAGATCACACAAGGTAAGGATTCTGAGGTCTTGTTCAAGTTGTTGACACCTGCTGACCCACATGGACCATTCCTGGAATGGCATAAAACAAAGTGTACACACATCACCATGTCCAGTCTGATGATGTCACCATCCTATAAATACAGCAGGAGAAGGGAAACCAGCTAATAAAGCAAATAATGCGCCATGTTAATGCGTCTCTCTCTCTCTCTCTAGTATTATAACATAGTTAGGTAGGGGGTTGAATCCTGCAAACAGTGTGTGTATGTGTGCAGTTTCCTTTGAGAGGTGTTCCCTTTTTGGAGACTGGGAAAACTCACTAAAAGAGGTACATTCCTCCTTGGAAAGTCTGATGATGTCACCATCCTACAAATACAGCAGGAGAAGGGAAACCAGCCAGTAAAGCAAATAGCACGCCATGTTAATGCGTCTTTCTCTAGTACCATAACATAGTTAAGTAGGGCTTTGAATCCTGCAAACAGTGAGTGTGTCTGTTGGGGGGGTGTGTGTATGTGTGCAGTTTCCTTTGAGATGTGTCCCCTTTTTGGAGACTGGGAAAACTCACTAAAAGAGGTACATTCCTCTTTGGAAAGTCTGATGATGTCACCATCCTACAAAAACAGCAGGAGAAAGGTCACCAGCCAGTAAAGCGAATAGTGTGCCATGTTAATGTGTCTCCCTGTATTGTCATAACATAGTTAGGTAGGGGTTTGAATCCTGCAAACGGTGAGTGTGTGTATATATGCAATTGTCTTTGAAAGGAGGGCCCTTTTTGGAGACTGAAAACACACTAAAAGAGGTACATTCCTCTTTGGAAAGACTGATGATGTCACCATCCTACAAATACAGCTGGAGAAGGAAAACCAGCCAGTAAAACAAATAGCACGCCATGTTAATGCGTCTCTTTCTCTCTCTAGTATCATAGCATAGTTAAGTAGGGGTTTGAATCCTGCAAACCGTGAGTGTGTGTTGGTGGGGGGGGGGTGTATGTGTGCAGTTTCCTTTGAGAGGTGTTCCCTTTTTGGAGACTGGGAAAACTCACTAAAAGAGGTTCATTCCTCTTTGGAAAGTCTGATGATGTCACCATCCTACAAATACAGCCGGAGAAGGGAAACCAGCCAATAAAGCAAATAGCACGCCATGTTAATGTGTCTCTCTCTAGTATCATAACATAGTTACGTAGGGTTTTGAATCAACAGTGAGTGTGTGTGTATGTGTGCAATTGTCTTTAAAAGGAGTGCCCTTTCTGGAGACTGTGAAAACACAACACACTAAAAGAGGTACATTCCTCTTTGGAAAGACTGATGATGTCACCATCCTACAAATACAGCCAGAGAAGGGAACCCCCCCCCCCAGTAAAGCAGGTAACGCGCCATGTTAATGCATCGCTTTCTAGCATCATAGCATAGCTAGGTAGGGGTTTGAATCCTGCAAATGCTGACTGTGTGTGGGTCAATGCAGTGTGGGTTTTGCTTTTACTATGGTATGACATAGTATGATTATATGATTATAACAGTAAGTGCATTGCACACATCAGGTATCTGCGTGGCAAATATATATGTGTACATGTCCCCTCAATCAGTACATAGTTGTGAAGCCTGCATACTACATGAATACATTTGTTTCCATTGACAGGTTGTGCCGCTGCTTCTCAGATCATAGGTCACATATGTATGTATGTGACAAGGCCGTCCACAGTCGTGTTCTGTGGCCAAGGTCATCTGTGGCACACACACCCATGACAGTTACTTAAGGGTAGTGTGAGTGAGGGTATATGCCTGGGGTATATGTCAGACATGGTCATACACAACAAAGACTGCCAAGAATGGACAGTCTTTCTAGGTGTACGACTGCCTTGTGGATATGCATTCAGGCCTCTAATGTCTTATGTGATACACCTTGGGACTCCACAATACCTATGGATATGTGGATACCAAGGGACACATGACATAACATGAGGCTGTATGTACACATTGGTACCCAAGATACATGTTGAGGGCTACCACCTGTGTGGTACTGATGGGATAGTATGTATGGTACATGAGGATGACTATGCCATAGTCGGCTTACTGCTATACAGCATGTATCAGACAACAGGTATCTGTCTGTATGATACCTTTGTGTAGGATATGCGTCCCATCCAGGGAATGCATTGTAGGCCAATCCATGCATTTCCAGATTTGGATGGACACATCCCTAGTGTGTCTGCATGTACCTAAGGGGGCTATATGCCAAACAGGTGTGGTCACAGGAATGGGTGGCGGTCATTACCACTGGTTAGTGTTATAGTGTAGCACCGGAAGGATCCAATTGTTACTGGGTTCCCTACTACTGTGTGTCATTTGTCAGGACATCATCCAATGATTGCTTATAGTCATGCTGTTGAGGTTGTGTATACTACCAGACCGCAAATCATTGACAGATATTAACGGTATCATCCACAGCATAGTGTCAACCCATGTCATACACATGTCTACCCATGTTAGTACATAACTGTAGTAGAATGCATACTGGCCATTGAAAGATACTATGAGATGTTAACAATGTGTACGACAGGGTATGCCACACGTTCCATGTGTCCACTATGCACGTACATCCAGACAGTGCGCACCCACCATGTTCACAGATGCACACTTGCTAATCTGTACTGCACACATCACACACATACTGACCACTCACTAACACATGCTGGCAACACATTACACTTCAGCCAAGTGGCACATGGGTGGACAATACATACTCAGACCTAACAGTGGTGTAAACAATGCTACATTGACAATCACAGCTTTGATGCATAATGTCTGCTCAGATATTCCTACAAGGATGTCGTTACACTTCCTTGTTGACAACTTGCTATTATTGTAACACTGCTATAGTGTCACCCTGTCCATCAGCACCATGTTAGCCTGATGTAGATGACAGGAGGTGACACAGGTATCATCACATGCACAGGGCATTTTGTTGTTTGCCAGAGCCTGACATTGACCCATCCAATCAACATGTCTGTGTGTGTGTGTGTGTGTGTGTGTGTGTGTGTGTGTGTGTGTGTGTGTGTGTGTGTGTGTGTGAGGGACAACAGTACAGCATGGGCCAATGTTGATGTAATGTGTGTGTGTATGTGTGAGCCCTAGTTGTTTGGTTAATGTGTGTGTGTCTGCATGCACACAGCTCCACCATGTGGCTGCCATATATGGTAGTTTGTGGGACAGCCACAGACTGTACCTGCTAGGCTGTACAGATCACTGTCTCTGGCCACAGACACAGTACCTATGCCTGGCAGGGGTGCTACAGACAGTATCAGGTACCAACCCTGACTGGATACTGTCATCAGAGGCAGAGGTATGATGACTGGACCCATGTCCCTGCTGGGACTGGCCAGAGCCACGTGCACATGGTCTACTGGGATGGTCAATGGACAGGCCGGCCCCAGCACTGCCACTACGGGAGCGGCTATGAACTGTGGGCCATCCACGACCACTGCCAGCTGTTGCTGGAATTTGTCAGCATCGACGTCGCAACCGTCCTGCATGGTCCTAGCTCATGGAAGACATGTTGTGGAGGACATCTAATGTCTCCCCCCAACATCTATCAATGACCTCGGTGTAAGTCCGGATGGCACCGGCAAGGTCACGGATGCTGTCATTGATAGCGGTGTAATGTGCCCTCTGCGCCCTAAGTCCCTGCCTGGTGTACCGTTCCATACATGCCTGAGCCTGCATTACAGCCTGGAACATACTGGTCGTCATAAGACCTGTGAGGGCACGCCTGCAAGGGGCAAGATGACCAGTGGTGCTCCCCCGAGAACCCCTGGACCTCCGCCTATGTGGTACCGTTCTTGGTCTATGGCTATGGCTGCTGTGAGGGGATGCAAGTGCCATGGGTACCACACTCTCCTGGTCAATGCCAACTGTATGCTGTCTCTCGCCTATGGCCATTGGTGGTGAGGGATGAATTGACAGTATGAGTGTGCGCATAGATGGGGTTGAACACTGTGTACTGTCAATTGGTGGACCAACAACAGACCCTGTCAAATCTTCCTGTGCCAAAATACATGTGTCATCATCACCACTATTCGTGGCAGTGGCTTCAGGTTGCCTGCTGCTTTCACCATCCCCTAACTCAGCACCTGTGAGAGGAAGACAGGAAACACACTTTACGGTCTGCACATGCACACATGAACGCATGCACATATGAACACATGAACACATGAACACATGCACACATGAACACATGAACACATGCACACATGCACACATGAACACATGAACACATGAACACATGCACACATGCACACATGAACACATGCACACATGAACACATGAACACTAATACACACCACACTACAGCACATACACACACATACCAGCAATCCAACACATACTGTATAGTGGGTGAAGGTGGGTGTCAGTATCACAAGGTAGACAGTAACCACACACGTGTCAGCATGCAGAATATGTGTTGCATAAGACCATGCAGTTAAAGTGTAGATGCCCCTATTAAATGGCAGTATATATGGCTTTGATGCAACTATGTAGTTGTTCAGTGATTGGCTACACTGGAACACAATGTGTACATGGACAAAACATTGCTGTGCAGGTGTTATCAGCTCTGCAATACCCTGTGCACCATCACTCACAAGTATACACGCCATGGCTGCATGTTATCTGTGTGACACATAGATACCCATGTCTGAGTGCAGTGTCTGTGTCCATAGCAGATAGCAGTGGGCATGGGTGTAGCACATGCATGCTATGTACACACATGGGATGTGCGGTGCATGTTGATGTGAAGGAATCCCAATGCTCGACATGGCCAGTGCACAGTGGTCATGGTGAGTGTGGGACATATTGCAGATATGTGGGTGCCAGACATGGCATGGCATGCTACATGACTGCAACATTAAACACCACACATACCCAATGTGTGTCAAGTGACCTATACACCCTTTAGCATTCCAGGACATATATGTGACACTTTGGATGGTGACTGCTGTGCATATTGTGTATACTGGCATATGTAAGCACACAGACAACATGCTATGCATATTGTGTATAGGTGCATATGTTTGCACACACGCAACACTGAGGTGCAAAGCAATGACTGCTATGAGTAGTATTGTGGTCACTGTAACTGGATGGGGTGTAGTACCCTGTGCCATCATCAACATGCATCTTGTGGTCAATCACAGCTACTAATATGTGCAAGACCACCACCTAGCATGCTGTACCTGAACTGCAATGCCGTGGCTACATTCACAATTACACAGCCACCTTGTACATGGGTGTCTGAGGTGCCCAATAGGGAGCTTTGCCTAACATGACTGTGTTATGTGTGGCAGAGTGTTGATAGGCCTCTACCCCAGAAGTACATCATGTGTGTGTGCATGACATGTGGGATACTAAAGTGTGACCTTACAGCGGGTGTGTCGTAATGCCAAATGTAGCATGTTTTCATGTACTGCATATGATAAACGTGTTCTGTTGTGTACATCTGTAGCAACTATGCATATCCAATGAGCAGTACAGTGTTGCCACAATTGTGTCTGCTGCACTGTGCATTGCATGTGATTGAGGCAGCTACTGACTTTACTGAGATGATTGATGTCTCACAGCAAACATGCACAGCATGCATTATGCGTAGGTGTGTTACGTGTACATGGCCTACACCTCACCTATGACATGCACATTTCATTACCAATATTAAAGTGTTAACACACTCACCAGCATGTATTGTCTGCCCTGCTGTCACACCAGAGGGACCTAGAAGAATATGACACAGTTTGTCAGTGGCCACAACTGTGGCATTGCTACTGTGAGTGTGCTAAACGACAATGGAACAACAGTCAACAGTCACAGGTGTATGGATACTATTCCAAATATCAGTATTGCACACGTTAGGCAGCACAACTGCTAAACACACACTACACATCTCACATATGTATATTCTAACAATACAGTAATGGTAGTCTACAGCTAGGGCATATTACCTGCATGCTCCATGTCATCCTGCTGGATGGTTCCGGCCTCCATGATGACACATGTGTGATGCTGTTGCTGCTGTAGGCCAGGAGCAACCACGCTTAGCAGCAGCTCCTCCACTCTGGTGAGGGGGATGTATGGCCGCCCCACCACCTGTGGCAAGCTGTTGCTTATGGATATCAGACGCATGCCACCGGACATGTCTAATTAAATCACTGCAGTGATGGCGTACCTGCTCATATGTCCGGTTATGCATGCCTATGTCATTTACCTGGCGAACAAGGTCTTGCCACAGTGCAGTACGGTCATGCTGGTGCTGGCTGGCCCTGGAAAAAAGCAGGTTATAGTGCTGCACCAGGCTGTTCAGAATTTCCTGCTCCTCCGCAGCTGAATACAATGGATTACGTTAATGAGCCATAACCCTGGAAGACAATTAAATGATATGTGTGAGAATGTCATGTGGCACACAACGTTATGAAGTACAGATATCACTTAACTGCCATATATAGCATCTATCTGTCTATCAGAGGATACACACATTCAATACTACATATCAGTGCTCAGCCCACAACTGGCTGACAGTGCCTGCAACACTCCATATAACACACCAGTATACACCAGTAGTCGGCACACTGTTTGGGATACAATGCACAACCTTGCCCCGGAGGTATATATCAAGCTAATGCATGAAGAAATATGTCATCCAATGCAATGAATGTCATGTACATTTACAGTATTACCGGTAAACCACCCTAGTCTTTGATGCCATACCCCTACCTAACATATGTGCACGGTTGTTAATATAGTTGGCATACTGCTGTAACAGAGTATACATGTTGCTAGGTACACACACATGCCCTGTAACACACATGTCATTGCGGGCATGGTACAGGCATTATTAAACACACATCAGATATACATACAACACACAGATGTATGCCGACACAGATGAGCATTACCTGTGTACCTTATAGTACTGTGTGCCCCTACTTACAGATACTGTACTGTGGTATGTGGTATGTAATCTGTGCAGACTACAGGAAACAAACAAGACAGTGTTACCAGGGACTGTGAACATACACCATACTGTGCTGTTTAGGCCTACAGCTTCAGGTAGTACAACAGTTCATATGTGAGTTGGAGTCACCAGCAGTACCACTTACTGAGCATACATGTATTGCTTCAACCTACATTGGGACACCACAGTCATACACAAGGAACTACATCACAACATATGCCATCCTACTATGTCTGCATCCCAATAACTGACACATCTTTCTCCGGCCTCACACCTAGGACACAAACTACCATGACAGACACAACCTCACACTAAGCTATCACACCTTTACAAACCTTGCACACAGTCACTATCACACTCATTCCACCTCACATAGCAAGTATTGCACTGAGTACATGTGTGTGTGCATTGTGTCATAGGTAGGTAATACGCTATTGGCCCTAGGGCCTAGAGCAGCATAGCCATATGCTACCCTGGCCTTTGACACACATGTAATGTGATTTCACTTGCTCCTGTCAACCGGATACACAGAGGTGACTCCCAGGGCATATCACCTATCTCCAAAACAATCATCAGGGATATGTATGACATCTGCTAATGAGGAGCCTTGTTTGTTCATGCTGGGTGGTTTAGTCCAGAGTATGGCATATTTGTAGATAGGAACCTGTACCTCCAGCATGTGCTGTTTAGTGAGGTGACAAGGACTAGGGCCCTAGGTCATGTAGCCCGGAGGGATTGTGAGGTGTTGTCATGGTGGCTGGCCGACTGCTATGGGTGTGACATACCTCTGTATGTCTGGCAGTGGTAACCTCTGGGTGGGCGGCAGGCAACACACTCTAGCTGTGGTTTGTGAGTCAGTCTGCATAGGGCATGTGTTTGAGGGCAGTATTACTCTTTGTTAGGTATGTCTGTGGCCTTTCCACTTGCTGTAGTTGTCATGTGAGGTACATACCACATGGGGCATTGTGATGAGTAGAGGGGAACACCGACCTATATTTCCCTAGATGACACACCTTTTGTGATGACATGTACCATGTAGACAGATTACATTACTACTGTTGTCACTGTGATTATCAAAGGGGAGCCTACTGTCCACCTGTGTCCCATGTACCCTTCTGACACCATCAGTGTTAGGCAGGCTACCACCTATGTGGCAGTTACTGCGTAAGGTGTTTTGGAATGGGGTATGGCACTGCGGTATCAACACTGGTGTTCAGTCCATGCCTTGGACAACAGGCACCTGTTACAGTACATATGACCCTGTGTCTCCCTCACTCTCTCATATATATATATATATATATATATATATATGTATGTATATATATATACACATACATACATACATATATACATATCTATCCATATCTATCCATATCTATCCGTATCTATCCATATCTATACATATCCATACATATCCATACATATCCATACATATCTATATATATCTATATATGTCTATATATATCTACATATATCCATATATATCCATATATATCTATATATATATATCTATATATATATCCATATATATCGATATATATCTATATTTATCCATATACATCTAAATATATCCATATAGATATCTATTTATCTATACACATATATATATATATATATATATATATATATATATATATATATATATATATATGTATGTATATATACATGTATATATACACATACATGTAAACATCCATTGCTGTACATATAGCTGCACATATAGGCACATATACTGCCCACCTTTCATGGTGGGGATGTCAATTATGCAACAGTTGTGAGACATACGGTTATGTAATACTATTGCACAATGTTGTGCAGAATGCATTCTGCTGTCCTCAGGCCGTATAGCTGTTGCAGGCCTCACTGCCTGTAGCTCAGTCCCACAGCATTTAACACCACATGACATATACCGGCACTGCTTGCTTTCTGCAATGCCACACACTACAACCCACATACATATGTGCACATAGCAGCCTTCAACAACATACTTATGTCCAGCCTTCAGTAACAGTTGCAGTATGTGCCTTGCCCTATGCAAATGTGCATGTACATATAGATACAGACTGCTGCCACATATGGATGATTCACAGTATGTAGACTACCCTTCAGACACATCTTTCGGATGTCACCAAATACATATCTGTTACATACCTTACCTTTGTATTCCTCACCTCCGTCTGTTGTAGGTGTTGTTTTTTTATTTTTATTTATTATTTTTTTTTTTTGGTTTTGTTTCCTCTGTGTGTTGCTGTTTGTTTTCAGCATCTGTCTCCCTCTGCCTGTTTGTATCTGCCTGTCTCTGTCTGTCTCTCTCGCTCATGCTCTCTCTCTCTCTCTCCCAGTTGTTGCAATGATATTATTGCATGTGTGGACAGCAGATACAGGCTGCTTTTCTAGGTATCTGCACATGTGCATGTGATGGCCTCTGCACCAATTGGTGCCCACCATTTAGTAATTGCATGCAGCCTGCTGTGTGGTAATTGCAGTTCTCACTGTGATTTCAGGACACTGCTATAAAATGATAGGTTAGGTAGGCATAGCCCTTTCAGTTTTGCAAGGTGGGGACCATGCTTGTTTGCTGTGGACACTGTTGTCTCAGTCAGAAGGTTGGTATATGTCTCATATCTGAAGCTGGGTTGTAGCCAGTGAAATGCATGTTGTACTGAAACCTGACTGTTGCTTCTTCCAGTACACTCTTCTCAGTGTGTAGGTTCACTCACACCTCCTAATGCTAACACTGGATACATGGGAGTATGTACTTTCTTTTCGAATTAGAGAATTAACTGGCATACAACAGTAGTTATTGCAATGTATTCCTATGGCTTTCCTATTTTCCCTTTACATTCACTCATTGTAATGCATGTTATATTTCTTTCAGCACCATGTTATTGGATATCTGCTGCAGTGTAGTGGTACTTTATGCAGACTGGTGAGTCCAAGGTCCAGGGTTTGAGACTGACACAGGTTTTTATATTGCTGCTGAACTGTACAAGGGTCTTGTCATACAGAGTGACTAAGGCACTTTTAAGCAGTTGTAAGTGGGTTTGCGCGACGCTTAGCAATGCTAAGCTAAGCTTATCTTAGCTTATTTTATTTTAGCAATACTAAGCCAAGCTTGGCTTAGCTTATCATATCTTAGCAATGATAAGCTAAGCGCACACATGCGCACACTGGTGCAAACACGCTTACTACTGTTTACAAGTGCTCACTCCCGCTAACCCCTGCGCTCATTTCTTTGACAGAAAAGTAAATGGGGAGATAGGAATGTGGTGATAAATGGTGCACAAAGAGGGGAAGACAGTAGGGAAACCAGCTCGGGATGTACAGGATGAGTGTGGAGAGGGTCCATAGCTGCCCATTTCTTTACCAGAAACATCTGTGCATATGCAATACATTAGGAGGGATATTTGAAACCTTCCACCCTGAGAGTGGGGTGAGGACAACTAAGTGTGTTGTACTACCAATTATGAATATCAGGCACATGCACTGTTTGTGAACTGCTACACTGTCATTAGTATGTTACTCACTTCTGAACAGTTTGTGGTTTGTTTATGTTGACATTAGCACAGTCTGCTCAGGACAACTGGACATATTTCACTACTGTGTATGCCTACCTACACCCTTGGTTGTGCCTGACTACATGGGTATATAGTACCTTTGGGTAAGGGTGCAGAAGTGCAGAGTGCATTATTTATTATCGTGTGATGTTTATCTTACTGAACATGCAGAGTTGCTGTGTACCTGTAAGTCTATAAAGGCTAGTAGTCTGTCTGAGTAGCTCCCACCTGTGGACATATCCAGATGGTAGACAGAGGTCAGCCTAGTATTCTTTGACTGTGCATCACAGCAGTCTTTTCAGCACCTGAACAATGGGATTGTCACAGGTGGTTGATAGCAGTACATGGCTACATCCTTTGATATTTCTGTGTTGTACTTCTACATAAGGACATGCTTGTGGGATTCATTCTACAGCTATTTGCAGAGTGTGTAACAGCAGACAAGCTGATATGCCTGTGTGTTTCTGACTCTTCCAGGCCTCAGATACTCTCACGTATATATTTGAACAGCCTCAGGGAAAGGTACATATAACTGGGATACACCTGTGATATATTTCAGACATTTTGCAGTTCAGACTTTGGGGGATTCAGAGCATATGTATTACTACACCTTTTCTGACGTGCAAGCAGTGTCTACTCTCACTTATTGACATTTGTCATTAAGTGAGATTCCCCACTTTCTGCTTACTGTTAGTACATTTCACAGGGAGTCAGAGGGGCACAGCTAACATTTGTTTACAAATCAGGGTCATCACTGTAGAGCAGTCACTGTTGGGAGGTCTGGCCTGTGACCTATGCAAGTATGCCAGTGTTTATCCTGCTCTGATACTGTGTGGGGTTTGTAAGGTGCTACTGTAACATTATTCCCTACTAGCATGGCTGATTCTCTTTTCACAGTCATGTCATGCAGTTCTGCAACACCTGCTGGTTAAGGCCCACAGAACAAGATTTGTGTTATGCCATTCCTATTTTCCCTTTACATTCACTCATGGTAATGCATGATATATTGCTTTCAGCACTAAGTTATAGTATATCTGCTGTGGTGTAGTGGTACTTCATGCAGACTGGTGAGTCCAAGGTCCCAGGTTAGAGACTGACAAGGGTATTTTATTTTGCTTCTGAGCAGTACAAGGGCCTTGTCATACTGAGTGACGAAGGCACTTTTAAGCAGTTGTAAGCGGGTTTGCATGGGTTTGCGCGAAGCTTAGCAATGCTTAGCTAAGTGCACACAAGCTCACACTTGCACACCCCCGCTAACTACTGTTTAAAAGTACTTACTCCCACTAACCCCTGCGCTAATTTATTTTAAAGAAAAGAAAATGGGGATATAGGAAAGTGGTGAAAAAGGGGGCACAAAGAGAGAAAGACAGTAGGGAAACCAGCTCGGGATGTGCAGGATGGGTGTAGGGAAGGTCCATAGCTGCCCATTTCTTTACCAGCAACAGCTGTGCATATGTTTGAAATTTGGTGTGAAATTTGAAACCTTCCACCCCTGAGAGAGGGGTGAGGACAACAAAATATGTTGTACTGCCAATTAGAATTATCAGTTTACATGTCCAGCAGACATGTGTGTGAATTGGGCAGCTATGTATGGGGCATAATTTTTTTGTGGGAACAGATTGCCCTTTTTTTTTTTTTTCAGGTGAGAGTGGAATGTGAGGTAGAGGAAGTAGGTATATTTGGGGAGGTAGGTTGGGGAGGTAAACAGACAAGACAAACAAGACGCATACAGGGGCAGAGTTTGACACATGGGGTGGGTGAACACAATTGACCGGGAAGGATGTTTGGAAATTGCAAGCCCATGAGCCCACAGATGGTAACAGTGGAACTGAGATCCCCCCCATGGGCAGTCACCACTGCACCTTCACAGCCCCGAGGGTGGCTGTGCTGAGGGCTGTGTAGGATGGGCAGTCTCACCTGAGAGACACGCCACTCTCGCCTCGAGCTGGCATAGGGGATCAGCGACTGAACGCTGGAACTCCCTACGCACCACAGCCTGGACCCTAGCAAGGGTGACAGGTGGCCCTCCTCTGCCCACGCTTGCACGGGGGGGATG
Organism: Protopterus annectens; assembly: GCF_019279795.1. Lineage (NCBI taxonomy): Eukaryota > Metazoa > Chordata > Ceratodontiformes > Protopteridae > Protopterus > Protopterus annectens. The sequence goes on from NC_056733.1 coordinate 1,905,952,293, forward strand.
AGCCCTATCCCCTGCAGCACTACCACCCAAAGGTGGCACAGGACCAATGGGGGAGGGGAACCTGGGCTGGGCACCAGAGCCGCTGGTGCCAGGTGCACTCGCCAACTGAGGAGGGACAGGTGGGTCCGCTGGGACCGGCCTTCCCATATGTTCTGTGATTAGGTGTGTTTAATTACAACATAAACAACAGCATTCCAGATTAGTTGTAACAACATGCAGTAATATTCCCATTAACCCAACACACCAAGGTTCCAACAGTTGAACAGCAAGCATAACACATGCATATATTGAACGACAGTGGATATTCCAACAGCATGCAGGGATGTTTGGTAGCAACAGGCCACCATGAACATGGTGTTTGAACAGGGCACATGCATCAACATCAATTCCAATATTCATAAAACAATAGGACATATGTCCCAACAAATATTTAAGGTTACACATACACACTGAGGTGTGGAATTGCATGGTTTATGCACATATGGTAGGGTGTAGAAAAAACCTTGGTTAACATCTTATAATGATCTTTTAGTCTACACTACATTCCCAGTGACTGCAAGTGTATATCCCCTACCTGTATTATTACACTTGCCACCATACATTAGGATGTGTCATGGGTTTGGCTAGTTCAATATATGCCTGACCTATATCTGACATACTAACTGTCCAGGATGCAGATGTTACTGCTACATATTTCTTGTTTGCATTTATATTTCTGTATCTACATATCTGGGATGTTTTCACATGACAGTTTCACTTCGATTTGTACAGAACCCTGCATTTCTTGACACACACTCACATTTCTGGTGAATAATTACATGCTACATGTGTGCCAGGTTACTTATTCATGCCAGCCAGTAACTGACTATTGTGGACTGTATATATGTTTCATAGCTATTAGCGCTTCCATCACCCACTTTATATGGGACTGCATAACTCTGGTTTGCCAGCACATTTTCAAACAATACTGTTTGTATAATGCAAGGGTACAACAACATTTCAGACTCTGTGACACAGACACACTCTGGGTTTTAGACATTTATTAATTACATTGCACACTTTTTCACAGGCTCACTCCTTTATTTGTTTTAACGGTGTTTATGGCAGACATGTTCAAGACATATTATACCTTTATTGTTAGGTTAGAACAATCTTTTTTCAGGCTCACTCACTTATGTTATATGACAGTGCCTGCAGAGATATTATTCCAGACATATGTTACCTTTCTTAATGGGTTACTACACTCTTTTTCTGCTTCTCTGATGTTTTATCTGACAGTACATGCAGAGGACTTATTCAGGCAATTCTATGGCTGTTTTATTGGACTACAACACTTTCTTTCATGCTCTCTCCCATATTTTATATAACAATACATGCAGAATAATCACTAACCCGCCTAGTGGTGCAGCCTTAGCAGCCTATCAGCATAGGCTTGCTGATTTGTAGCATGGTCACCTGCAGCTGTAAAGTAAATGAAGGGATATTGAGACATACCTATCTGTTATACATACTCCATTATCAATTCTTACATACTGCACTCCATGACTACATACTCAGTTGTGGGGCATTCTGCATCCCACGGGCCTCCTGTATCCACTGGTTCAGGCATTCCTGCTTTCGTCTCTTCAGGTCTGCATGGTGGTGATGGACCTGCTCACCAGTCCGAGGAACGCCTGTGGCATTGCTGAGGTCACGAGCTAACCGGTTCCAAGCCTCTGCCTTGTACTCTGTCCCTTGGAACTGGTCCTGCAGGACTCTTGACTCGTGACGGTAGACAAGGAGCCAAACCATGTATTTTGACTCCTCGATGCCCCAGTGTTGCACTCGGAAAAATGAACCCTCTCCTGCACCTGACATTCTGACTGCAAATGTGAGCTACAATCAGTTATGGCGAGTATTCCCGCCTATGGGGCTTAAATATGCCGCATTTCCCACACCTTTTTGTGATCGGCTGTTTTGTAAAATTCTTGGCTGACTGCAGACCTGCTTAGTAATGGTTAAACTACCATTTGTAAGTTTATGAATGTTAATAGCGTCTGCTTTCCCTGTGTTGCCATGGCTTAGTGGTTCTGTACTCTGATTATGATGCACAGGGTCCTGGGTTTGAACCTTGTCGTTCTTTTATTTTAATACTATCTAGACAGGCTAGGGGGTGTGGCTGCATTTAAGCAACTTAGCTCTACATTGCTCCAGGGTGCCCTGGTTGGCGCGGCGCGCACATCCACGCAAACACATTGCGCTGGGTAAAGCTCTTTTAAACTTTGGGCAACTCTATTGCACTGGATAAAGCACTATTAAACTATGGGCAACTCTGTTTAGCTGGGTAAAGTGCTATTAAACTATGTGCAACTCTGTTTAGCTGGGTAAAGTGCTATTAGACTATGGGCACCTCTGTTTAGCTGGGTAAAGCACTATTAAACTATGGGCACCTGCGTTTAGCTGTGTAAAGCATTGCTTAACAGCAGGCTATTATATATCTGGGTCCTTTAAAATATTTAGTTTGTTCACTGATACAATGGCCATGTCACTGCTTTTAATAAAATTGTAATAATATATGTCTGGTATTATTTCAAATACTGATTTAAAACATAAATAAGAAGGGGAGTGGTGGGACTCGAACTGTGAATGCCTTCTCTTTGTGCATATGCTCTAACATTACGCTATTGCAATTTGGTGTGATTTGCATAAACATTCTTTCTTATGCTCTTTCATGTCACATTTGCTAACTCTAGCTAAGCAATGGGCACACCCACGCACACACGCGTAAATACGGGCAGCTATATCGTGGATTTAAAAAAATATATATAATTATTTATTTTATATAAGTGTAATGGGGGTTTACAGTGTCAGGGAGTGTGGTGTTGGGTGCAAGTACATTTGAGCGAACTCGCTCTTGTGTGTTGACATTATGCTTTTTAAAACCTTGCAGGGGAGTGTACATTTAGACTGCTCGGCAGTCAGACATGCCCCCTGATTTCCTACTCAGTCTGTGTAAGAGTTACGGTTGAGTCAGCATGCCCTCATGAATATTCATGGCACGCTGATGTCAAACCATTCAACTGCAGCCTTATTAACTTATTAAGTCTTACACGGAGGATTAGTGAATCCGCGGGTTTTTCTTTTATATTTTGTGGATTTTGCCAGATTTGCAAAAATAGAGAAAGAATATGGTTGTTTAATATATGTTTCAGGTCTTATCAATATATGATATGGTTGCTTGGCTGTAACTACTAACTAGAGCCAAAAGATAGAGTATATTCTCTCCATTGTAGACACACATCAGAAATCCAGTGCAAACAAATAATGTCTCATTCATGATAGCTCTACAGTCTATCCTTTCTTCTTTCTCTGGAACCCCAATAACTCATATATTCTTCCTCCAAGCCCCGTCCTCCTGATTAACTCATTTCACCTCTAGTGAATCGATGTATACATCAAAATTAGCATATTATTCCTTCAGTATATTATTCTACTACTGTAACACTTAAATGCTATCCAAATAATTATCCACCAAAACACCAGAGTCTATCTTACTAACTTATTAATAAAATTAGCCAACTTACTACTGACAATAATTTCCTTCTCCTCTACCAGGAGTCCCAGGATTTTAGCTACTTTCAGTCCTAGTATTTGATGCTTGTTTAAGATTTCCAGCTTTAGTTATAAAATGGACTCAGTTAAGTCATGTACCATTTTTTGTTGGATTTTAATGCGTGACTTCAAATTTGTATTAAATTACAGCTATGAGATTCAGGAGTAACTAATCAAGAGAATCAACCTCTCATCCTTACATTATCATAACCTCTCATTGTCATGTTTTGACTGACCTTTCATGTATTATAGTAAGAATGTGTCGTTACATGTAACTTGTCCACTGACAGAGTTGTTTCTAATTAGTAGAAAACAAAATTAAATATACATCCAACAAAAGATACAACAGTATCATTAGAGCATATTTAATAATACAAAGGCATGTAATGAGGCAAGAATGAAAATGATAAAATTAAAATTCAATCTGAAATGAAGGCGTTATTAGGGCCTGTTGTTGTAAGCAGGTGCCAAAAGTGTAGAGCATTAAAAAAAAAAAAAAAAAAAAGGATTCCCAGAGCATTCAATCTATATCCTTCAAACCAACATCATTATCTGAGTGCAGAGTCTGTTTCTTATGCGGGATTTGTATATGCAAGGAAAATCAAGATGAAAACCTAGGTAGACCACATATGATCAAAGAGACACCAAGTTAAAGCTTCCCAAACAGGTGCAATATGTTTCAAGTATTGGTTAGTAATCTAGTAGAGGTGTTTTGCACTCCAACTGATCAAATTCAGCCTTGAAATATCAAGTACTCAAATACAGGGAGTTCCAGTACTCAAGGCATGATGAAAACAGGACACCCTCAACCATGGTCAGATCATTAGGAGAAGTAGGGATTTATTTTGGGTAGTGTAGGTGCCTCTGGAAATTCTGAGAATCATATCTGTGATCCAGGGACTATTGTAATAACTACACATGTGGGGTACTGTAAACCACATCCAGCATTACAGTAAGCTCAAAAGATAATAGGTGTAAGTTTGAGGGGTGTAAGGGTGCCTCCAAAAATGCTTTAAAGGTGTAGCAACAAGTTCTAGAATGTGCTGTTATTGTTTCAATCAAAGGTTAGTTTTCAAAGTGCAAAAAATAAAACAAAGCCAGCAAAGCTTGCCAAGATATGCTGGCTTTGTTTTATTTTTTGCATTTTGTTTTGAGCCGTGCAGTTGCCATACGGCCAGGATATCACTGTAGTTTGTAGTTTTCAAAGTGTCATGGGGCTCACAGGATTTAGTTCTGATATTCCAATATGGAGCAGGCATTGTTCTTTTGGTAAAAATAGGATGAAAACAAGATAAAAATAATTTGTTACTGCTGAAAGTCGATCATTCAGTATTTAAGTTTTATTATCAAATATAACTCCAGTTTTATGCACTTTAGACACAAATGTAAGCCTTTCCTCCTACATAAAAAATAAAGAGATTCATGGGGTTTCATTTTATTTTAAACCTTTCAAAGGGTCTCATCTTAATTCCCAGTTCACTTCATTTAACATTAAGGAAACCCAAAAACAATGCAAAAGCCTTCGTAGTCCTTAACGCAATTTATTAAAACAGATAATCACAGCGTTTTCGCCACACACATATGGTAGCTTCTTCAGAGGAAACAGAGGCAGCCAAACACAAGCAATTAAATACTAAAAGTTAATTGAAGTCAAGTGCTATCAATTAACCATAATTTATACAACAATGCCGTCAAGACTAGAGCAAAAGATTGCAAGGAAGTTGCTCATAACTTAAATACATGCACCACTGTTAGTAAAATTAGAAGACTGTAACCATACAATAAAACCACAGTAGTTTGACAAGATAAGGCACAAATTGTTAAAAAATCAAGTCATAATTAAAAGTATATATATACAAACAAATAATATATGTATATAAATGTATATATATAAATATACAAAGTGTTGTCACAGGGTCCTGTGTACACTTAGTAAATTGCCTGGTGGTCATTCAAAATAAAACATTATTTTAAACAGATAGAAAAGCATAACAAATCAAGTGAATGACTTTTTGGAGAAGGATGTACAATATAAAAACCAGTGGTGTAGACAGGACCATATGTAATATATGAATATAAAAATTAATATAAATGAGACAAGTCGGACCAGGACTTGCTAAGTCAAGTACCAACACAAAGGTAGAAAACACTGCCACCAGGTGGCATAAAATTGCACCCACAATAAGGACTCCCTTTGGGTTGGCCTTTTTTGTATCAGCCCATTAATTGTGGGTGCAATTTTATGCCACCTGGTGGCAGTGTTGTCTACCTTTGTGTTGGTACTTGACTTAGCAAGTCCTGGTCCGACTTGTCTCATTTATATTAATTTTTATATTCATATATTACATATGGTCCTGTCTACACCACTGGTTTTTATATTGTACATCCTTCTCCAAAAAGTCATTCACTTGATTTGTTATGCTTTTCTATCTGTTTAAAATAATGTTTTATTTTGAATGACCACCAGGCAATTTACTAAGTGTACACAGGACCCTGTGACACCACTTTTTGTATATTTATATATATACATTTATATACATATATTATTTGTTTGTATATATATACTTTTTAATTATGACTTGATTTTTTAACAATTTGTGCCTTATCTTGTCAAACTACTGTGGTTTTATTGTATGGTTACAGTCTTCTAATTTTACTAACAGTGGTGCATGTATTTAAGTTATGAGCAACTTCCTTGCAATCTTTTGCTCTAGTCTTGACGAAGGCATTTTGTTGTATAAATTATGGTTAATTGATAGCACTTGACTTCAATTAACTTTTAGTATTTAATTGCTTGTGTTTGGCTACCTCTGTTTCCTCTGAAGAAGCCACCATATGTGTGTGGCGAAAACGCTGTGATTATCTGTTTTAATAAATTGCGTTAAGGACTACGAAGGCTTTTGCATTGTTTTTGGGTTTCCTGGTTTTCAGACGTTTGTGAACTTTCTCAAGTGTGTAATTGTCATTTAACATTAATGTATTTTGTCATCTCCACCTAAACAATTTGCAAAAAACAACCTGTAATACTTAAAATTTCACAATGTTCACACAAGCATATTTAAGGTAATGCTTTGCAAGTGAAGTATTGTGTTTCCGTTTTGATAGCTAAAAGATTTCATTAATTCTAATGTGTGTGGTGTGGGTGAGGGGGTGTGGCTATGGTTGCTTAGAATGCAGGCTTACCCGTAGTGAGAATAAAAGTATATAAGTATTGTTTAAGTTGTACATTTTTTCTTAGTCTATGCAAATACAGTTTTGTTTGATTTCCTTAATCTGTATAGACCCAACAATTTTATCAAGCACTGTAATCAATGTACATTTTAATGCTTTTGTTGCTTTTGTGCATATTCAGTGTAAATAATAACCATTGCTTTCCACTGTTACACTGAATTCATTTATTTTATGTTGCTATATTATCACAACAGAAAATGGTCTTTGATCAGTCCACCTACCCATTTAACAAACAAAAGCTAAATAACTAACTAGCTACATAGAGTCTGTGTTGAAATATTGACTTGCAAGAGCATTGAATGTCTGGATATTAAAACTCTAGAATATTAAATCAGCTTTTCACTGACATGCTAGTTTATCATGGGATTAGGTCATTCCTCTTTCCCCAGTGGGGAACAATTTTGGACTTGGTGTATATATAATATGCAGTGAGTATAGGGGATACAGGGCGTCTTGCCCCCCCCCCCCTGCAAAAACAAAATAATTTTTGCATTTCCAACATTTTAGTGAAAAGCCAGTTTGATATTTTGAGATTCAGTATCGTGCTACTTAGTGTTCTGGTAATCTGATATTTCAACATAGACCCAGCTACATATTCAGGTAAATAAAAAAATCCATCCAAAGCTTTCCCCCAGGTGCTATGAGTTAGCACCCTTCCATGATGCCTCTCATTATTGTACCTCTTACAGACTGAATTCTTTTACTCTGTAACCTCTAACTCTCTTTGTTATACTTCTCATTCCTTCTGCAGGGGTTCAAAACCACATTCTGCCACAATTATTTTTTCTAAGTGTCGATCTCAGAAGATATTGCTTTTTTTTTACATAAATGCTCCAGTTCTAGAAATCTGAATAGAATACAGTTCTTAGGAAATGCAGCCTTGCCACCCCAAGATTACCAAACACTGGAGAAAGTGACTTTTTTTGTGAATAGAAGGTATTTGCCTTTTCTGAGTAATGGTAGTCTCAGAAGTGATTGTATCATTTAGCTATGGATGCTGAGGCTGCTGCAGTACATTGGGGATGCAGAGGGTTGCCCTTCACATAGAACTCTTTTTTTTCGGACAAGTGCCCACTTTCACTTTTGTAATCATTGTTTCATGTATTGATTGTGAAATGGTTGCAGTTTCTTTGGAGACTTATTTCTCTCTCTTCTCTTTTTTCCACTTGTGAAGAGCTACCGAAAAATATATCAAGAACACTTCTTTCCATATTGTAGTTTTCACGTTCTGTTTGCTAAAGTCCAGCTTCCACCAAGGCATCTACCATTGTCCCTCTCTTCTTCCTATAGAGATATACACATCTTGTTTTACCTCAGTGAAATTAGTACTACCCATGATCACAATTAATTTTCCTTTCTTTGATATTTTAACTGACATCATGAGACTTTCATCTTCATTCGTACCAGTGCCTGAAGCTTTTATACCTTAGCTACACACCACAGGTGTGTGACATCTCACTGACTCTGGACCAGTGCCTGAAGCTTTTATACCTTAGCTACACACCACAGGTGTGTGACATCTCACTGACTCTGGACCAGTGCCTGAAGCTTTTATACCTTAGCTACACACCACAGGTGTGTGACATCTCACTGACTCTGGACCAGTGCCTGAAGCTTTTATACCTTAGCTACACACCACAGGTGTGTGACATCTCGCTGACTCTAGACCAATGCCTGAAGCTTTTATACCTTTGCTACACACCACAGATGTGTGACATCTCACTGACTCTGGACCAGTGCCTGAAACTTTTATACCTTAGCTACACACCACAGGTGTGTGAAATCTCACTGACTCTGGACCAGTGCCTGAAGCTTTTATACCTTAGCCACACACCACAGGTGTGTGACATCTCACTGACTCTGGACCAGTGCCTGAAGCTTTTATACCTTAGCCACACACCACAGGTGTGTGACATCTCATTGACTCTGGACCAGTGCCTGAAGCTTTTATACCTTAGCCACACACCACAGGTATGTGACATCTCACTGACTCTGGACCAGTGCCTGAAGCTTTTATACCTTAGCTACACACCCCAGGTGTGTGACATCTCACTGATTCTGGACCAGTGCCTGAAGCTTTTATACCTTAGCTGCACACCACAGGTGTGTGACATCTCACTGACTCTGGACCAGTGCCTGAAGCTTTTATACCTTAGCTACACACCACAGGTGTGTGCCATCTCACTGACTCTGGACCAGTGCCTGAAGCTTTTATACCTTAGCTACACACCACAGGTGTGTGACATTTCACTGACTCTGGACGAGTGCTTCCATTCTTACTTTTTTTCTGTATTTATAACTAAATTCATTATGGAAGACAGTGTATTTAAGGCACTGTAGCTAAGAAATGGAAATGTGTTATATGGTTATGAATAGTCATAGCACTAGAGAAACACACTTGTAATGCCTTTATCACATGTTAGTCAGAGTTATGGGTAGGTATAAATAAAGGCGTTTCAAAATGACCACTTTTTTAAAGAAATTAAAAAAAAGAGGTGAAAGAATTCCTCAGGATGATTTTTTTGTTTCCTTGTTTTGTGTAGCACAAAGACTTTGCAGGTGCTTACCTAGTCCACTTTAAAGACCACAAGGTGAGGCAGCCATGGAATCTGCACAGAGTTGCTTAGGTGTATGAACTGACAGGCACATTATGAACACAGCAGTGGAGTTATATACAGGGTAATGAAAGCAGTTAGTACACTGCCCATCAGATATCTTTTATAAAGCAGTGTGGTGTGTACTTGTTTCATTCAGTGTGATTGTTTATTTGAAATCAGTTTGTTCATATTCATTTGAGTGAATGTAATAAAAAGACAGGCTGGTCTCCATCAAAGAGAAAATGGGTCTTTCCCTCTAAAGTCACTGCAGATGACAGTATTTTTTTTTTTTTGAGACACAGTGAACTCAGGGTGGATTGTAATAGATATAACTGATCTTGGAGTATATTTTATTACTTATATGGGGTGTAGGAGTGCATGCCAAACTGACGATGCAGAGCATAACCCCTATAGAATTAAACAGCCTTTAGTGATGTCTAATGAAAATGACAGTTCAATTCAGAGAAGTACACATTTAGTCAGTGCAAAGGCTCATTAGTTAATGTTTATGCTTCCAAGGTCCGAGGTCTGTGCCTCATTACTGTTATCCAGTCACTCTCCTTGTAGTGTTCATACATGTTCATTATGCCTACATCATGCCACTCAACTTGCAGATATTAAAAATAGATGCAAAACCCCTTGAAAAATAGGTACAGCCAACCAAAAATCTGGGTATATAATTGGCATAAAATTTGAATACCAAATAGCATGCAAGTCTTTCTGTTTCCAGTAGAAATGTAGGATACTACTCAGAAGCATATGTTTAACAACAGAGACACAAAAATAAGCATATTATCAAAGATATAGTATAAAATCTATAGATTTTATTTAACTGTATTACAAAATTCTACTGCACAAGGGCATTTATTTTTGCTTTTGACAAAGGAAGATATAAGATGTGCATTATCTTTCTTTAAATTTTTGGTGCCACTAGTATGTTAGTTATGTAGTGTGGTCTTCTGTGTACTAGATGGACTCAAGAATCACGTGTGATGAGAAGGACTCAGAAAACTGTGTGAAGGGGTAAACTGAGCCTAAAAATAGAGACATACCTCCAAAACAGATGCATTATGTGCAGGGGAAATCAAGGTTGAAAATAAGGATGTTCCTCCCAACTAATGGTCAGTTGAGAGATCTGGTCTGCATGTTTTTTTCTAGATAATCTTTGATAACTACTATAAAATGTGCATATAAACTACATTTATCATAGATCTTGTAGTCAAATGTATGAAAGCGGTCTGTAAAGGAACAACTAATAAATACACTTAAAATTCACGAAGACTGCATTCATGAGCCCAGCTTTCATTAATGTATCGTATATCCAGCTGAGCCATCATATAGATGTAAAATTTAAGCATGTTATCTGGGAATTAAAATGTAGACAAGAAAGCCAGCCAACTGTCAAATTACTATTGAATCACCGTGCATGTAACTGCTTGATTCAGCATTTTTTTAGATTAATTCTTTTCAGGTATAAATAGGAATTTCTTGCAGCCTCCTCATAAAACCTACAAAATGTAGCTCTAAATTAATACCAGCAAAGGCAACTTTACCTTCAGAAGTACACAATTCAGAAGTTATATATCTTTGTTTGCAAGTAAGGCTTTAACCCTTGGCATTGACTAACATCATATCATTCCTGATATCCTGGGACTGGGTCAACATTCATCATTCCTGCTATGTTGGGAAAGGGTAGACAACTGGTGTCATGTGGATAGTATGTCATGATTAGAGGAAGAAATGATTATGTCTGGAAAGAGACAAACTAATAAGCAAAATAGGGCGGAAGGACATAGAGAAGTCCTGTAAGGAAGACTATGTAAATAATGTAAGTGCACAGTTTTCCAGGGTAGCTCTTCAGTGATTGTACCTGATACAGAATGGGAATGGTGATGGTAACTATTGTGCTGTCATAATGTGTTTAATAAAAGGGAACCTTGTATCACCCTGTTGCCCTTCTAAATGTGCTAAGGATTATATTAGCCACTATGTTTACCACTCAACCCTGATGCTCAGATAGTCACCCAGCTGTGCTTATAGGAAATATACTGAAGCTTATAAAAACAAAAAAAAGCTGACCCCATCATTTGCACTTTGCTCTCCTGTGTATCCTATATGGTCTATTAGCTATGGATTAGGGCATTTCAACAACTTACACAGCTACCTGGTAAGCCGGTGGGGAATACTCCAATAACTTTCAGAAACACTTTTATTGTAGGCATATAATATAAGGCATGAATATATATCTATCTATCTATCTATATATATATATATATATATATATATATATATTGTCTTTTTTCTCTCTCTTTTTGTCTTTTCAATCTATTGTATCTAAGTCAATTCAATCAGTACTTTGGGTACAGTTTCATTCTGCATTAACTTATTGTGCAAATGTATTAAGCTATCTCCAATTCCTTAGATAATTCTTAGACTGACTGTGCAATTGAATGCTATTCTCTACCACAGAGCTATTGTCTGATAAACTTGTTATGAAATAGTCTGAGTAGAAGTGAGTTCAAGTTTTATACATTATGTTGTATAGCAGATTACATCTTATATAATTTGCCTTTATTGAGGCTCAAGGCTGAACAAGGTCCACACCACACCAGTATTATCGCTTAGCTCTCAAGAGTATTATGGCAGCTGCATAATATGTAGGAGCTACTGCATATCATCTCAGCCACAGCCCTCAGCTTTTTTTCTCAATTAACAGGGGCAAAGCTAAAAATAATAGAACATTCATTATTGTTATTCATACCTCTCAAATGACCTCATTATGAGGAATGTTCCGCATTTTAATTCTTTAAAAGTACACGTACTTCACTGTTCCTCTTTTGAAGGGCATGTTACACACTTAGGGTTACGAATTTTTCTAATTATTAATGTCACCGCCAGCCAAGAGATATGCTCAGCAATAATTAAAAGCTTTTTACTTTTATCATATTTAGTGTCAGTAACAGTCTCAGGTGATAACAGAAAACACTGGACTTTGTGTAAACACTTCAGTCTGTATTTTGTGTTCTGGTTCTCCATTATCACCAATAAATGAAATAAATACATAAATAAAACATATGGCCAAAACTCTAGTCAAAGAATAGTCACCTCCTCTCTTTTCTACTGAGACCATTAAGTAGGTTTACCTGCCACCTGCTTCTACCTATGGAAATCATCCCCTCATCTTTAAGAAACAAGTGAAGAACTAATACAAAACGTGTCATAGCAGATCACTATGACAACTGTATGCCTTTAAATGTTTAGTAACATTCCAAATGTTCACTGTAGATTTGACATGTCCTGTGTAACATTGCTTATTTATAGCACTGTCCCATTTACTTGTCACCCTTACAGCTAACAGATTACTTGGCTTTAAGAGAAAGTCCTTCTGCTGTCCCTCATTGAGGGCAATACATAACATGGGTACAAGGGACAGACCAATATTAAAATGTCATTTATACAAATGGAATTGATAACAGGAACGTAAAACTAGCTGCATGTTAACAGTCTATGTGATTGCACGTGCCACTCAGTAGATAGGATCTCAACTCCATACTACAAGGATCCCCATTCTTACCTGAAACAAACATTTTTTTTTAAACAAGCCACTCCCTGACATAGATATATTTATCCAGTTCAGAAGAAAGTGTTTTGTTTCAGCATTTCTTTCTAATTTATGATACTTTCAGGATAGAAGGTGATTTAATAGAAAAAATGAAAAGCTAGACCGCAGCTAAATGCTTACTTCAGTCACTAATACTGAATCAGCCTCATACATAGAAAAGACAAAGTTTAACCTGGTAACTAAAAGTAGAAGGTTGAGTGGCAGATACTGCTTCTATTTTACTACCCTGCCTCATAGGGTTGCCACTGATGAAAAATTAAAAAAAAGGCTAGACAAAAACCTCCATGCATGGCTTCACCCCTTTTTAGGTTCATAGTCATAGATCAGGGTTATAGCCGGTACAATATCAAGGCCAGCATCCCAAAAGAAACTTTAGTTGCATTTCTGTATGTGTCTAATCTATATTTAGAAACAGACTGCGTAGAAGGAAACATGAAGAGTTGATATCCCAGGGAACTTCTTTCCACAACTTATTAAATCTGCTTTTTAATAGTCATACCAGCAAACTATCTTACATAATTATGTCAAAAACTAATAGTGATAAAGTGTGAGAGTGTATGGGTGTGTTTGATGAATTTTGAATCATTTACCTATACTGAACTGTGAATATCCTGTGTAACATGGTTGAAACTGTATTATGGCACAGTAAATACCTTACAATTAATAAAGCCACTGTAAGTGTCCAGAAAATTTGTTAATATTACACTGGTGGTTATTTGTTAGACAACGTTTGGTCAAACCATGCCAAACTATAACATTTTAATTGTTATATCACTGCTTGCAAGTACAGACACATTGTGAGTTGAATCCCTTACCTGTGAAAAGAGAGACTTCAGTATACTCTTCATAAGAAATTGCTGGATAATTTTTGTCTTTTGGCCAAGTCTAACAAGGGAGAAGTTAAAAACCTGAATGCTAAACAGAGTGAGAGGCTTCATTATTTGTGAAACCGAAAGGGGGACAGAGAGAGAGAGAAATGGGAGGGAGGGTGCAGGCAGTGAAATTCCTTGTTAAAACAAGTTTATCGAAGAAATGTATGGCATATTAAACAATGGAAGAATGTTAACTGGTTTGGCAAGGTGATATGAAATAAATGGAAGAGTTAACTTTATGTACGTAACATGTACTCAAGAAAGGAATTACAGTCAAGTAGCATGTGTGGCAGAATTCTGTTGAATGTCCAAAACTGTATTTTAAATGTAGCAATGAACTATAAAACACTGTGTTTTGAGGAGACAAACTGTGCAAACTTTCTCAGTAAATACAATGTATACCTAAATAATGTGGATAAAATGGTGAAGCACTAACTGATACACAGAGTGCTGGAAAAATGTGTGGCAATCCAATGACTGTTTAATAGTGTGCTGAGAAAAGTTATAGCTTCATAGGTTACTAAGTTATCAGCTCAACAGTCATTTTAAGCCTAGCTAAGCTTACACCAAATTTACTAAGATATTGTTGACACATGTCACTATCCCAATTTATGATATACACATCAAGCATTCACAGACTTCCTCCTGTTCCTTAGGGACATAGGTAACAAACCAGGGGCAAATATGTGACTTCATATCAATTGGTCCAAGTAATATTTGAATAGGTTTAGGAATGAGTTTTGCTTCACATAAATGGGAAGCCTGCTCAAGAGATGGGGTAGCCATACTTATATGAAATACATATTGTAATTTTTTTTTATGAGTAAACATGTCAAATTATTATACAGTGTGTACACTGGGGTGCAGTATGGACAACTGTTGAATTTTTTTTGACAACAACAAATAATGATGTTCTGAGATGTGTAAACTGATAAATGTTGGCAACATTAGATTTTCAACTGTAATCTAAATGGGAAGTCAAAACAGTCTATAAAGTACTGTTGAAATGAATGACATGGTATGGTGTGTTATGGTATGGTATGGCATGGCATGCATGGCCTGGTGTGGTATGGCATGGTGTGGTACAGTATGGTACAATACGGTATGGTACGGTATGGTGTGATATATCTGAAACAGTTCAGAAGTACTAATAAAGGTGGTCCTGTGGTGTGGAATTTGTGAAGCAGTTCAAAGGTATTGTACAAAAGTAGACCCAGTAGTGGTTCTGCATTGTGTATTGTATGAATATTTGCTGGTAAAGTTTGTAAACTATGAATGAGTTGTGTTTTGTACAGAACTAACCCAATGAGTGGAAGAATGGTGCAGTGAAAACGAAATTGAATTGTTGATTACTTTATAATGTGCAGGATGATATCTTAATGAGTTGCTCCAACAAATTTATAGTGCAGTGTATATAGTGGCACTTTGCAAGAGTACTGCATGTATGAATCAGACATTTGTTTTGCATTTGTGAATTGTCCTTGATTTAAAAACAAGTGATAAGCACTGACTGCTGTGTTTGCTTTATGTTAAGAATGACACTGATTTTGAAGTATATGTTTTGGTGAAAAAAAAACCTGCTGAAAAATATGTGTAAGCCTTGTTTGTTAAGAAGTAAAATTAAAGGGGTCTGCAACATGTGGAAAGCACTGGATATGGTGAAGCTTTATACAGCAATGATCTATGCTTGGTGCTATCGGAGCAGTGGAAGGAACCCTATAACAAGGTCTGTACAGCACTGTATTTAGTGAGTACTGTCTGAACAGTGCAAGGAACCCTGTAACAAGACATATGCAGCAATGAATTGTACAAGGTACTGTCTTAGCAGTTGAAGAAAAAGTGAAGCAAGGCAAACACAGCACTATTGTACTGGGTGCCATTCAAGCAATGGAAGGAAAAGTGTAATAAAGTGTACACAGCACTAATTTGTACTGAGTGCTATCTGAGCAGTGGAAGAAAAACTGTAAGAAGGTATATACAACACTGCATTGTAATGGGTACTGTATAAGCAGTGATAAGAAGTCTTTGACAAGGTACATACAGCACTAATGTGGTGCTGTCAGAGCAGTAGTAAAAAAAGTAACAGTGTGTAAGTTTCCTAAGTACACAGCAAGTCTTCATGAGCAGTAAATTGTATCCTTTTCCTTTTCTATGCCCACAGGATTGGCCCAATGGCTCCCCTATTTGCATTCAACTGACTCATTTCTTCCTCCAATGGGGAGGAAGGCCTTGTGCTCATGCATTCCCAGATAGAAGCAAGAGTTAGGTGTTAGTCAGTGCACCAGTTTGCAGACCTTTGGACTGTCCTATCCCCAGTCCCCTGGACAGTTTATGATCTCCACTAAATTTGCTTTGCATGCTTTTGTGCATGTCCAGACTCCTGACTGAGCTGCACATGCACACACTGCATACAGAGTGGCCATACCAGGCTGTTCATACTGCTGGCTATATACAAACATCCCTGTATATGTCATCAATGCAGGAAGTCAAGCTGCCTCCCTCCATCAAGATGGGCAAACTGATGTGAGGCCACTCATTCCCATACTTCCCACCTGCACCATCTATTGACTATATCACTAGTAGAATATGGGTCATATAGGGTGCAGGCAAGACTTTGGCCCTATCTACCATGACTGAGCAGGTAATTGTTAATACTAAAAAAATGGTAGCCCTGCAAGAGTATTTACCTTGTGTAACTATGTTGTCTTGCTCCAACAATTAAAGTGAACCTTCATATCAGTTATATGATGGGTTTATATGACGTTACTAGATTAGCAGCCCTAGAGTCTTTATAAGCCTAGCCGTGTTAATCCTGGGTTGCCCAATTGTCTTTCATTAGATGGACAGACTTTACAGATCAGCAATGACTACCCCTGTCCATAAGGGACATGTGTGTCACTCCCAGGGTGAATTTATGGTCACCCACCCATCTGTCCAGGTTGTGCTTGAATAGGGTCATTGAGAAGTTCTGCTTTATGTGAATTAGAAGTTTATTCCAGAGGAGCAGCAATCTCTGGCAGAGCCAAAATCAAACCCTGTACCTTGTATCTCTGAGGTTAAGACCTTAACCATTATGCCAACCCTGCCTGCAAAAATTATTTCTTTGTTAGCATTGTATGAAAAGACATGCAACAAAAAGAACACTGCCAGCATTTTTCAAAACTAAAGCTGATCTAAGTTGCTTTTTAAGAAGGTTAAACCCACTGACAGAATAAAGTCGGTAGTGTGCTCATTGCTAAGGAAATCAGGACAAAGGTATTGATTATAAAAGGTTAAATCGTTTGACAGGATAAAGGGGCTCACTGCTAAGTAAAGCAAGAAAAAATGTTGCTTCAAAATAATTAAATCTTCTGAAAGGAAAAATAGGTTCATTGCTGAGAAAAGCATGACAATGGTGTTGATTGCAGAAGGTTAAACTGTCTGCTAGGAAAAAGGAAACGTGTTGCTATGTGAGGCAAGAAACAGGTGTTGATTTTGAAAACAAGCTCTAACAAAGTGAAAAGGGGATTTGCAGCTGCTTCACAGCAAAATATCTTTACTGTAAACTTCATAAACTGGCTGTTAGTTGCCCTTATTGAAATAAATAAATAAACAAAACGACATTTATGCTGCTATTATGGATGTAAAGCAAAATTCTAATGGTGTACAATAATATATGTTAACCAGAAAAAAGTTATGTTGGCAAGTTAAGTATGGTACCATAGAATGGGAATGCTTTGCACCAGATTGCATTTGACAGATAGGATCTAAGGAGCGGTTTGAAGTCCACCATTTTAAATATGCAAAATGAATTGGAAAGAATGTATCTGGCTATGGTTCTTAGTGAACTGGATTAGATAATGTGACAAGAAAATGTAGAAATGGTATTGGTGCTTCTTACAGGAAATATATTGGTGCAACATGGGTTAAACAAGAGCAAGGAGAAGTAAAGGGAACATTCTAACAGTATTATACAAATATGTAAAGTGACATTCGAGGAATAAGTGTCAGGATAGAAATGTTAACTCATTGCATCCACGTGACACCTCCAGGTGCATCTGCAGTTAACTCCTATTGATGCCTCCAGGTGTCAAATATTACTTGTTCATATTTGCATCAATTATTCCAAAACCATGCTATGTACAAGGTTTTAAAAGATTTCATCTTAAAGCTTACACAATGGCAAACTTGACTGCATTAATATTTGACCTCTGTCTAGTGCAGGTAAATAGATATTAACTGTTCTTTTTTATGATATTAATTTATGTAGATATAATTTTTACATTTTTCTAAATATCTCAAAAGCCAAGTAACACAAACAGAACTTCTTAGCCTCATATGAAAGTTCTCAGCTAGATGAATAAAATGCTGCTGTCAGTATGTGTGTAACTTGAGCTTTTGCTGAGATATTGTAAGTTGTTTACAAAATATTACAAATGTAATAGTTACAGTGTTTGCTGTTTGTTTGTCTTTTGGCTTTTTCCTGGTAAGGGGTCACCACAGCGGAATTTCGGTCCGCTAATAATTGGCAGTAGATTTTCTTTTATGAAACACCGAGGTGCCAGCTCGACGCTCAACCTTCAACGAAAGCACGCCCATTTATGCATACATATCTTTCGAACACTACCCAACTGCGGGGAGGACATGGAGACTCCACACAGAAGGCACTCCCAAGCCATGTCGAGAATCGAACGGGAGAACCTCTTGCTGTGAGGTAACAACACTACTGCCGTACCACTGCGGCATAGTTACAGTGTTCACTGTGACTTATAAAATTTAGTTTAAAACCTAGAAGCTAAATAATACTACCACTATAAAAATAGTTTGTGCTGAAGAGTTTGTTTGAAATGTAAGGACATAATTTGTTTCAGTCAAAAGGCTTAGGCTCCACCCATTGGAAGTTACACTGCAAACTTCCTGAGCTCCATTGGAGTGAATGAGTTAAAACAATCAAAGGGTGCTGTCTTCAAGAAAAAAATACTTACAAAATTGTTGGTTATTGATTAACCTTGATGAGCAAAAGATCTGGCAAAGTATTATACAATGAGATGGTTTGTTTATCCAATAAACTTGAAAATGTTAAGTCAAGAGTCATCACAATCCAAATAAAAAGGGGAAAGTGACTTGGTGCTGGAACTTGAAAGACAAAAGAAAAGTCATTCTTAAACCCAAACTGGCATTGTGTGTTTACAATGTGAAAAGTAAAACTGTGTTAGGAGCTACAAAATGTTAACAGTTCTGTACTTGGCCTAAAAATGAAATATCAGAACAAATAAGCTCAGAATGAGTCACTAAAAGCAAAACTTCAAGTGGCCAAAAGCAAAGTCAAGAATTGTAAGCATACTCATACTCACAGCAATTAAGTAGCTCAGTCACTACAACAGAAAAAAATATAAAAATATAAGTAAAAGTAAACAGCTTACACGATGTTCAAAGAAATACAGAGAAGGAATGCCAGTGATTTAAATGCACTTAACACATCCCACAACTGGTGGAAAACAATAATAAAACCCTAGTAAATGTGCTACCAAAAGAAGAGAAAATACTAAGAGCAAAATTGTTAAGTTGACACAAGGAATGGAAAGTATATCTGTAGACAAAAGTTCACTAGCTGAGCCAAAAACCGATTCGTCGCTCATGGATTGAGGCAAGAATTTCAAGTGGCCTAAGGTCCTGGTAGACAAAGCAAAACACAGACTCCAAATGAGAAACACCTTAGAATTGGAACGACAGTCCTTAAGCCAAAGTAGCAGAACTGAAAGAGCAGACTGATATGATTACTCAAAAATGCAGTGATTTGAAAAAGTATAAAATCAAAACTGCTATCAAAATATACCACCCCAAATAAAATATGCATGATAGCAATCTGCCTGTATCCATATTGAAATCAAGGCTACATTGAGAAATACTCTGTGTGCATCCTTTAAGGAACTAACAGAAAAACAGAACTGGCATACTGAGACACATAAAAGATGAAAAATGCATTAAACAACAGTGTGGATCAGTTTCCGTGACAGTTGCAGAAACGCAGCTCAAGGATGAGTGGATATGACACAATACTGTATAACATAATAAAGAAACTAAAGCTCTGAAACAGGAAAGCACTAAGCCAAACATTGTCTCAGTACAAAGATACAAGCAAAATGCCTTAGA
The DNA here is from genome assembly GCF_019279795.1 of Protopterus annectens. NCBI lineage: Eukaryota > Metazoa > Chordata > Ceratodontiformes > Protopteridae > Protopterus > Protopterus annectens. The sequence continues at coordinate 1,905,972,338 of NC_056733.1, forward strand.
GCAAACAACCAAAATGATGACCCTACATCATGGTAATTTGCTTTTCGAAATTTGCACATTTTGTCAGATGTGTCCAATTTGGAATATGTTTAAAGGATTTTGTAGACTAACTTTGGTGGGCTTGGGTTGGTCATTGATGCTTAACCCCACAGGTGTGGGCTGAGATGGTTGTGTGGTATAATGCTCCCTAGAGACTGCTGTATAATGTGTGGCACTACAGTTGTGGGGTAGTCTGGAAGAAGGATCCACATCTGCTTTCAGTGGAGGAGGCTCAAGGTGACCAATGGTCCCAGTTTTTTCAGGACAGTTCCAGTTTGGAAGTGTCTGTCCTGGAATTCCAAATATTGCCTTTGGGACACAGACATGTCCCAGTTTAGACTACTCAGTCTGAATGTTGACTTGGCTTCCCAGGGTGGCCAGTCCCTCTGCTTTCCCTTCCTAAGCAGCTCTGAGGACTTTGCAATTTTTCGGGGATGCCATTGGGTATGGGGTAAGGTTGGATGCCTTTGTCCTCCCAGCAGCCTTCCAGGCCCTGCTGCCATCAGTCAGTCACTCCTTCAAGGACTTCTGTCATGGGGGATTCATCTTGACCCCACTCACCCAGGCAGGAGCTCTCCAGGCCCTACACCCATCTGCCTGGCACTCCCGTACTGACTTCTGTCAGGGCCAAACTTTACAGTCCTCCCCTTCAACCTGGCCAAGAGACCTTCCCCAGCCACAGCCCCTCCATGTCAGGGGACTCCACCACCTGCATGTCTCCTGCAGGCTACCAAATCATGCCAGATCACTCATGCCCTCAGACCCTCTCAAGGGAGCTTCCCCCTGATCCCATCCACTCCTCCAGAATTCCCCTCAGCTTCTGAGGGGCAGATCCTCTCTCATGAAGGCTTCAGAGTCACCCTACTTTGCCATCCAGAGAAGCTCTGGGGACTTTGAGTTTTTCAAGGATGCTATCGGTTATGGGGTGAAGTTGGATGCCTTTGCCCTGGCAGGAGCTCTCCAGGCCCCTCTACCATCCACCCTGGAGATTCTAAAGGGACTTACATCATGGGGAGCTCTGCCTGACCCCACTCACCCAGGCAAGAGCTCTCCAGGCCCCACCACTGTCCACCAGTTGCTCTCTTAAGGACTTCCATCATGGGGGGGGTAGTGCCTGACCCCCCCTCACCCAGGCAGGAGCTCTCCCAGCCCTGCCACTATTTTTCTCTATCCCCCTTCTAGACTTCCATCCTGCAGGAGCTCATACATACATAGCCAACACCTGCCAGACATCTAACAATAGAAATTGGATGTAATTAATTATTTATTTATAGGTGTGTTTAAGCATGTTTGTGAGGCACGGTGCAGTGCTCAGCAATGCTAATAGGTAGCCTAGCAGTTTATGTGAAGGTATACTAGCTTTTCTAGCATCCAACTAACTACATGGGTATAGTTACTGTCTTATGTATAGTAGGTCCTGATAACAGGCAAAATATGTCTGTAAATGAATGTACTATTTTTCTTTAATTTCATTAAACTAGTGTAAATTTTGGCACTGTTGCACTTTGCTAAGAACAGCTCATTCATGCTAAGCAGTGCATAAACATGCTAATGGCTACCAATGTTTGCATGGTGCTAAGCCTTTCTAAAACCATGGTTCTGTGAGTTTTCACACTGCTTGGCTTCATTTCGCTGGTTTGTGCACTGCTAAGTGATGCGGCACTGTTTCGAATGTTGCTCAGTGACATGTAAGGGTAGGAAAACAGTCTATATTAAGCCCAATAGGCATGACTTTTGCATCATTCATTTGAGTTCAATCAGATGTTGGTATGGCTGGTGATGTTGGTGATGTTGGTGAAGGTATGCGCTTTTGGGTGCAGAGGTGGGGCATTCAGGAGTCCAGAGTCATGGTCAGGCTTCTGGTTAAAAACCATGAATCCCAGCTGATGCAGGGCGGATTTTAGGCCTCAGACTGTAAGGCGGAGGCTTGCGACCATTTGACCAGGAAACTCACCAGTGTTACTGGCATCCCCTGCACAGGGATGCAGTGTTGTCACCATTATGACAACCTCAAAAAGAAAAGAGATGAACCTTGGAAACCTCGGTCCAAGAGGCTAGAGCAGGGAATGCCTTAGAAATATGTAAATAATTTTTCCTCTGTTTTACCAATATGCAAGTTGAATGTCTGCAAAACTGGTATGCATAATGGTATACTTCTCTCCCAACAACTACAGCTGAGAGGGCTCTCAGTGTCGAGCGTCATGCCGGGTGCCTAGCCAGGTTGCACCATGAGCATAGTAAGTAGAGAATTAGTATGCTAACTGTAGTGCAATAAACAAGAAAGACTAAAGCATTTACTGCAATAAAGTATACACAAGTAAAACTGAAGTACAATAAATGGGCAAGCAGAACTGTAATGCAATAAATGGGCAATTAGAACTGTAGTGCAATAAATGAACAATAACAATTGGAGTTCAATAAACAATAAACAATACCAATAACATTAAGCAAAATGGTGTTCAGCAGGATTATGTTGTCATAACCATGGCAGTAGAGCTGTATGCATTGCTTGTCTATGGTAATGTTGCTACAGTCAAGTGTAACACTGTAATAGCTGTAGAATGCAAAAGTAATGGCCTGAAAACTGCATTGCTTAGCTCCATGGGCAGATATTATGTGTGTACTTCACAGATATTTCAAAGTAATAACAATGCAAAATGTTCGCCAGCATTGTTGATACTAAAATAAAGCTGATTTAATATATGCAGTATGGTTGTATTCCAGGCATGTGTGTTCTACTGTCAGTGCAGGAAATTATAACACTGTAATAGTTCCAGAATGCAAAAAGAATGTCCTGTACCTTGTATTGCTCAACTCATAGTATGGTTCACAGTTATCTCCAGCACACTGGCAGTCATGTAATGCTCACATTTTCTCTGTCCCCAGGAACAAAAGGTTTATGAGTGAGGTAACCCATGTTATGAGCAGATATTGTGTTTAGATTTCACGGAGTTTTAAAATAAATAAGAATAACGTGTTCATCAGCATTGTTAATTCATAAATAAATCTGTCTACTTCCAGTATGGCTATATTCCTTGCATGTCTGTACTAAGTTGCTGCAGTCACTTATTTCATTATTTGCAGATGTCCCCCTGCAGTCACAGCTATTGGGTATTATTTCCATGCCTGGCAACTAAGGCACAATGGCTGTCTAGTTTATGAACTGTACACAAACATGCCTTTTAAGTGTCATGGTTTCTCGTACTGTAATTAATATTGCATCTGTCACAGGATTACCACAGAAATGATTAGTATTATCAAATCTGCTTACAGAATACCTTGGTAGTTGTATAAGTCCACATGATGTGCAAATGTTCTGTCTAGTTGTATACTTGGATTTGTTATTTCTTGGCCCATACTGTCCCATGAAACAGCTTGAGAGGTATGTATGTGCTACATCACCTATAGGAGTCTTGTAGTCACTGTACACAAAACTGACAATACACACCTGTAGAGTTAATATTACCACTGTTTTCAGGGACATAATCTGCAATGTCCCTAATGGACTGTTTTTATCTCTCTCTCCCCACCCCTTATCTGCATGTATTTAATACTGTTATGTATTATTATGGTTTACTATATTGTTAAAAATAACTATTTTTTTGGGAATGTGGTTTATTATTGTTATGATTTATTATGCGTTCATATTGACATATCTTGTTAAATTAACCTTTTTTGTTGGCCTTATGTGGTTTATTATTGTTATGTGTTATGCTTTCATACTAACATATATTGTTAAATTAACTGTGTGGTTGCCCTTATGCTTTAACTGTTACTGGCATATTGTTAACATACTGACTGTTCTGTTAATTCATGTGTCATACACAATATACATTGCTATGTATCTAGGTTAATTAATATGATATTCTATGCTGTTAACAGTAACAATGATTTGTTCATAACTAACCTCAACTTATTGCTATACCTGCATTACCACAGCACATCAAGGTAGGCCACTTCCGGCTGATCCCCCTACCTTTCCTCAATCGGCCGTGGCACCTGGTCCTAGCACATCTGGGTCTCAGACCAGTGGTGCCCCCTCTGCTGCCCCTACAATTCCTGTAGTGTCAGATAGTGCTGCCCCATGGGACAGGGCTGGGTCCCCCTCTGAGTGCAGTGGAAGAGGAGAAGTTGTTATCCAGGATGAGCTGCCGGTCTTGGTGTGCAGGATAGTCCACCATGGCTATGACTGCTACCTGCACTGGATTGAGGGCATGCTGGCCAATCTGGTGGGTTTGCCTCACCCTAGTCCCCAGCCTCCAGCACTGTCACCCCTGGGGCAGTAAAGGAGCAGTGCAGATAATCCCATGGGTGGGGATAGAAGTCCTGATGCTCCCATCTGGAGGCACATGGCACTTGAATTCCACAACACCCTCCCTCTCAAAGGTGTTCACCTCCTCATGTGTCACACACTGCCCCTGTCTGCTGTCTTGTCTGTCTTGTCTGTTTGCAAATGCAGCTTCATCTACCAAACTTACCTCCCTCACATGTACCTATGTTCCTTCTCTAACATTCCACTCTCACCTTAAAAAAAAAATGGGCACCTGTCCCAAAAAAAAAAAATTGTCCCATACATACATCTCCATTTTGCACGTGTCTACTGGACACATGTAATTTGGTCCAATTGGGTTGGCAATGCAGTTATGTTGTCCTCACCCCTCTCTCTCTGGGGTTTGAGAGTCCAAATTCATCTACAGATTATGTCAAAGTGCACAGTTGTTGCTGTACAAGAAATGGATAGCTATGGTTCTTTCCTACACTCTTCCTACACATCCCTCCCTGCCTTTCACTATGTTTTTTCCCCTACTTGCCCCAATTTCACCACTTTCCTATCTCCCCTTTTTCTTTTCTTTATATTTTTAGTGCAGTGCTGCATAATGTGCTGCACTGCCCAGCTTTGCTAAGCTCAGCTAAACAGAGCTATAATGACAATATGTGTTTATAACATTGTAAGACACATGTACAAAATAAACACCTCTGCCATGTTTCAAACCTAAGCCCATCACACCTACAGCAACCCACCACACCACTCTTACTTAAAACAGGTGGTTTAAGGAAAACATAATAATTGCCAATTACAGTCATTAGAAATTTTTCAGTGGAGCTGCACACTGCTTAAACTGGAATAAAAAGTAATGGAAAAACTGGGAGTGTACCTTGAACTCTGGTGCAATAGTGCACCACTAGACAGCCAAAGACATGATAATGGATGTAACTGAGGCCTGTGATAGCAGGCAAATGTGTCATTTTATCAGCAATGTGTAGAAAGTCACCTGCTAAGGCTTTAATGGTAAAATACATGTTCAACTGGGACTCTGGTGCAGAAATGCATCCATATAAAGCCATGCGCATACTGATGGATGTAGAAAATGTTTGTCACTGCCTACATGTGTGCACATATATCTTGCCAATACACCTGCTACAGCAGTGACTCAGTAGCTCAGTCTGTTAAATGCCTTGCATATAGTGCATTTTACCGCACACAGTTCTGGGTTCAAATCCTGTATTGTGTTGCATTTCAATGACATCATTGTGAAGACAGCAATTAGTGAATGCCTCATGCACTCTATATCCACACAACACATTGCAAATTAAGTAACTGCTTTTCAGTGCTGGAAGTCACAGGCCTCCAGGCAGTTACACACTTCACATATCCGTGTACCATTACTATATGTCACCTAGTACTCTGTTATTGACACAGTTACCTTACATACATACCTTAAACACATACCTTAATTAGAGTGTAAAGGGTACCCTCACCCTGCTTCTGCCTGTACATCAAGGCTGACACAGCTGACACAGATACACCTACAGCTTGTTGTCCTCCAAAGTGCTCACACTCTCTGCCTATGTCTATTCCCTGCAGCAGTAGCTGCAGCCTGTGATACACACAGTTCTATGTAAAGGTTTCTGCTACAGACCTACCATCTGTGATGATGTAGTCTCCCCACCCCAGTAATGTCCATTTCAACAGCTAAGAAAGGGGCACTGCGACATGAAGGCCTTATATATTGCACAGTTGTTGCATGTCATTAACTAATGATAGTGCAGTTCAGCTGTTTTGGCTGCATTTAGCATATCAGGGCCACACACTGGTTTAGAGGCAATTACCTGCTAACAAGAAGCATGTTAAAAATGCAAGCAGCTGGCTATGGGGAAACATTCTATATGAGACTTTCCTCACACAGAGCATGCCTTTGTGAAACATTTCTAGTAGCACATTCCAACAGAGGAGTACTGCACTCCACCAGGTATGTAACTGTTTTTTGTGCATAACAGGCTGCAGATGGGAGGATAGAGGTATGGGGAATAGTGATTACAGCAGTAGGCCTGTCTTAGACCTGTGGTAATGGCATGTCATTGATATGCTGCTGTCTTACACCTACAGGTGATGTACAATACTTCAACGTTGCATTGTCTTTTGTCATTGTGGCACACTGGTGTTGTTGGACTGTCCCTTTATAGTGGTAGTAATAGCACACTGCTATTTGTCTGGCACTGGTCTTATGACATATTATTGGGTGGTTGACCTTAGGAGACACACCACAGTAGACTGGAGTGTTGGGTGTAGGATTATATAGCAGAATCTCTCATGGCACACAGGGAATACCTCAGTATTGATACTATCTTGGTTGTATCCACACACGTAGTATGTTGTCACACTGTGGGGTATGACATGTGAGCAAACAGTGGATAGTGACAGCCATTTTGTCCTTGCTGTATCTGTACATAGTGGAATTCCATGTATCTGATCCTGTAATGTGTTGTTCTTGTGTTGTCTTTCAGGAATAATGTACCATAGATGCCATGCTCCCTTCTCAGATGCGGAGAATGAAATTATATTTGAAGGACTAAGGCAGCATCATCACATCCTGCTATTCAGGGGGAAGCATAACAGGGAACAGCAGGATGTATTGTGGGAAGACCTCATATGGTATGTGAATGTCAGTGGCCAACAGAACAGGACATATGAGCAGGGCTGACACTGTGCAACAGACATGGTGAATGCTGCATGATGAAGGTCAGCTGATGTAGCAAGGGATTGTGCCATCACTGGTAGAGGGCCTGCAATGGAACAACCACTCTTGGCCACTGAGGAATTCCTGGCAAACGTAGGAACACATGACAGCTCCCAGACATCCATCACACCATATATTGTGAAGATGGGTGCCACAGTGTCCACAGCAGAGGAGCATGCAGGTAAGCTTACTGTGATCACCACTGTAATACTGTAGCAGTCATTGTGTCAGGCTGTACATACTTTTACTTGGGGGTCACATCTATCTGCTTTGGGGGGGGGTTAAGCTCAGTTTTACACTCATACACAGAATGTCATCAATACATCAAGTAACACAGTAGCTACTGTACAAGTGAGATATATGCACGTATTACCTTGTTGTACTGCAACATGGAGTGGTATTGACAGTACCTCACCCTCAGCTTTTTACAGGTCCATCAGGTGCTGTCCAAGGCTGTGGTCCTGCTCCTGGTAAGCTTGATACTGCTTTGTTATGGAACATATATATACTATTAAAGCTAAGGACCAGAATAATGCCCTATGTACACTTACATTTCTGTGTAACCAGAGTAGAATGTTTGTATGCTCCATTCTGGAACATTTACCTAAGGTTCTTAGAGTAGGTAATCACAGGCATGTATTTGAGTGAACAGAAACACTTTTGCAGTTATAGTTAAGAGTGACTAAGCCTCCTGGTTTGCATGAGGCAATTAATCCAACATGCCTTTTAAAAAACGAAAGGTTGATGGTACATACCTTAGGCATTAAAACCTGTATTTGTATATACTTGTTAAGATAAGTGTACTGGGTTTTATGTGTTGGTTTATAAAGTATAGTTTCATATTTAATAACTAAAAGGTAAATTGTACTGGTCGTTTCACTTGATTTAACTGATGTGCTTGTTATACAGGCCTTTAGCTGAATGTGTATTTTGTTGTGAGGAGGTCTGTTGTGCATGAAAGTGGACATGAGAAGATGTGAGACTGGTAATGCAGTTGTTGATCCGCATTATTATGACACTTGGTGGATTTTCCATGCATAATAGTGCAGCTAATAATGTATTGCTTTTGTCATGGTTTCACAGGTGACCAGGTAGGTTGGAGTCTCTTCCCCACATAACCTGATGTCAGTGTCTCTTTGGACTCTGATGATGATGGTGGCTACAGTGAGGCACAGGTTGGGTTATTGGGGACTGAATCTGTCCTAGAGGTTGACATCTCTCTTCTGCCTGCATTGTCACTGCACACAGTCAGTATGCCCACACATACCCAGTCCACACAGGCCACAGATATTGGACAGTCAGATAGTGGAGACATTGCAAAAGAAAGTATGGCAACTATGGCTCCAGTGAGTGTAGACACTGTCCATAGTCAAAGAGCTGACAAGGTCCCACACAGATGGATTGACAGAGGTGCTTGTAGGAGGACTGCTGTCCATCCACCACCTGTTGCAGGTGTCACATCATGGGTCACTTGGCGCATGTTTTGGGCTGTCATGGAGGCACAGGCACATTCTGAATGGAACACCAGATGTATGCTTAGGATTATGGATGCAGCACAGTCTGACATCCATGACTGCCTCCACTGCATTGGGGACACCTTGGATCAGCTCACTGATGCAGTGGACAGACAGTGGTCTGAAACAGTTTCTGTCTTGGACTGCACATTGTGCTGGAACATCTGGTTGGAGTTTGGCATCAGACCCATGGATGTAGGTCAGCATCACCATCTTCTGAGAGTCCATGTGGTCGTGCACAGTCACACTTCCATAGTGGCAGTGCATCCAGCACTACGGAGGGGAGTGCACTGTTTACACGATAACATGGCAGGCCATGGGCTCATGGTTTTGGGCAGTCCCGTGGGGGACATGGTCCCAGCAGACAGCAGTCACCATTAGGAACTAGCACTACATCTAACCTTGGGCATGGTGGTGTCAGTACAACTCTTGGCAGAGCCAGTTCCTACATACAGGGCTGGAGATGGTAAACTGTCAACTCTACCATGTACGGTCCACAGCTGTCTAACATACACACACATGTAGGGCTAGCACTCAGCTTGACTGTGTACATGCACACACTCACACACCACTGTCACATGTAGATCACGTACAGACACAGAGGGCACCTCTCTATGGTCCATCTGTCCTTCTCCCTTTCCTGACTAGCACACATACTGTCAACTGTGTGGGCCAGCCTAGGCCTCCAGAACCCCTACACAACACCCAGTGCAAGTAATGATACCTGTCCCACATCCCTGTCATCCTTTCACATTGATGTAAGGAAATGACGCTATGTGTTTGATACACAGAGTGACTATATTACTTGACATGTACTTGAGCAATGGATTAAAACCAAACGGAAAAGCAAACTGAGAAAATAAAAAATGGTCACAGACCAAAACCAAGAAAGAACCTGCGTGATGGTCACTAAAACAAACTGATATTTATTGAAGCGCTTTTCCTGTACTCAATGAGCACACTTCATCAGAAAACCATAAAATTACACAAGTCAGGTTTATATATCAAACAGTCAAATTTTCAATTAAGCTTTGAATTAAGCTTTCAAACAACCCGCCTTTCATTTACTTAAAGCTACAGATATATAAATAATTCAAGATGGCATATAATGCTTCACTATAAATATGTATAAATATATACATATAACGTAACACACAGTAATTATTAATCTAAAAACAAGGATGTTATATCCACATATATATGCATAAACTATACATAAAGTATCAATTTATACTCTCTATGCATATTAAAAAAATAATATAACATAAATTATGCAGTTAAACCACCAATGTATATAAATAATTGATACATACATATGTGTCTGCATAACACTATGACTCCACAAAGTCAACAATTAGTATAACCCTTTAGAACCATGCACAAAAAGGAAAAAATATACAATTATGAACAAAAATAAAATATGAAAATATTATACAATAAATTCAGGATTAACGTTTCAAGCTCTTAAGTTTTAATATACTTGCAATTGAACAAGATTCGTTAAGTCCAGGAAAATTATAAGCGTTAAGCTTAATTTGCCATTCTAATTCCAATTCTTCTAACTGTAAACAGGTTGGACCTCCTCTTTTATTTTGGTTAACTTGGTCAATAACTGCAAATCTAAAGCTATGGTCACTACACTTTAAAATGTGTTTGGCAAGTGCATTATCCATCTTCATTCTACTAATAGCGTATAGATGTTCGTACATCCTTTCACAGAGTTTACGCTCCGTTTTACCCACATAAAATGCGGGACACCTTTGGCATTTATTTATTTATTTATTGCAGTTGGTTTACCAGGATAGTCCATTGGGCCTTGAAGAACCCGTTTTCAATGGAGTCCTGGGGAGAAAAGCTCCAAAACAGAAAATAGATATACATTAACATTTGATAGTAATTTCTAGATACATTGAAGTAGCAAAACATAATGTCATCATAATTCAGACAGTAAAAGCATTGGTACAAGCAATTGAAGGAACAGAATGCAAAAACATAAATGCAGATTAATGAACACACATAGAAGGTGAATAAGGTAGATTATGGTATTTAAGGGCATTTAGTAGAGTTGGTTATGAGGGGTGGGAGCAAGAGCATTCCCACTGAGATGCTAGATGTAAGAAAAGTGACTTCTTGAAGGTAGAGTGGTTAGAGGTAATGCGGATGTTAGGTGGTAGAGAGTTCCAGAGGCGAGCGAGGCTGAAGGAAAGGAGGTTCTTGCCTGGGGGATGAGTGGGTTTGTGCACTTCTAGTAAATTTTGGTTATTAGACCTTAGCACTCTATTTGGTAGGTGCATTTTAAGGGCAGAAGCAAGGGAGGGACACTTGGAGGGGTTTAGGATCAGCTTATGGGCTAGAGTTAGTTGAGTGTAAGTAAGATAGTTGGGAAGTTCTAACCATTTTAGTTTATGGAGGGAGAGACAATGGTGAGTGGAAGACCTTTGAGCAGTGGCAAATTTAGCAATTTTATTATAGCATGAAGTGAGCTGTTTTTTTAATGAGGACTGAAGATTAGTAAGTAGTGGGGCACCATATAGAAGGGAGGGGATAAGAAAGGAAGTAGCTAGAGTGGTTCTAGTGGTGGATGTAAGGTAGTCCTTTTGTCTATACAGCATGCCAATTTTTTGATGTGTTTTTTTGATGTTTTTTTGTAGGTGGGAATTGAATTTTAGTTGGTTGTCGATCTGAACCCCGAGTAGTTTGGTGTCTGATACTATTTCGAGAGGTAAGTTATTTTGACTGGTAATTAAGAATGAGTTCATGTTGGGGGGAGTGAGTTTGGAGGGGGTAAATAACATTAATTTGGTTTTGGTGGCATTAAGAGCTAGATGATTGCTAAGCATCCATTGCTCTGTGGAAGAAAAGGCGTCTTGAGTAAGTTTTTGTAGAGTGGGGATAGAAGAGGCAGAGCAGATGATAGTAGAATCATCAGCATATCGGATGATGCTGGAGAAAGGGATAGCTTTGTGGAAGTCATTAATAAAGATATTGAAGAGTAGAGGACCCAGTATAGAGCCTTGTGGAACTCCGGTAGGGGTAGTTAGGAAGGAGGAAGTGGCTTTTTTCCACTTTACAGCTTGATTTTTGTTGGAAAGATAGCTAGAGAACCAGTTCAAAGAGGAGGATGATAGGTAGAGTTTGGAGAGTTTAGTTAAGAGCAGGGTGTGAGAGATAGTATCGAAAGCTTTAGAAAGATCAAGGAGTATGGTGGAAACAATTTGTCCTGAGTCACGGGCTTTATTGATGATTTCAAGGAAGGAGAGAAGGGCAGTCATGGTGCTGTGGTTAGGTCTGAAACCGTGTTGTGTGGGGGTGATAAGATTGTTGTCTAGGAGATGAGGGAGGAGTTGGAGTTGTACACATTTTTCAAGGATTTTTGCAATGGGGGACAGGATGGCTATGGGACGGAAATTAGTAATGCTGTTATTGTTACCACCTTTGTGTAATGGTATGATATATGCTTGTTTCCAGATTTGGGGAACTGAGCCTTCTTGAAGGGAGCGGTTAATTAAGATGCTGATGGGGTAGGCAAGACTTTCTGCAGCGATGCCAAGAAAGTAAGAAGGGATATTATCAGGAGCATTGGTACATGGTTTCAATTTCTGAAGGAGTTTCTTAATGGTAGCAGTAGGAATGGGATTTAAAGTGAAGAGAGTGCAGTCATAGGGTGTTAAATTTTGGGGTGGTATAGATGAGGATGGAATTTGTGTAGAAAGGGGTATAGTGGGATTAGTGGGTGTAGAGTAGGGTGTGGATGAAGAGATACTGGGGGTGGGTGTAGGGTGTTAGATGAAGGGAAGAAATAGAGAAAGAGGAGGTTAGTTTGGAAATAGAGTCAATAAAGAAGGAATTGAATTGGGTAGCTAAATCTAGTTCTGGAGCATTTGGATCTGGGTTTGGAGTATCTGGTTTACTGGGGTGGAGGAGAGTGGAGATTCCTTTCCAGAATTTTTGAGGGTTGTTTTTGTTTTGGTTTTGGAGAGTAGAGTAGTAATTTTGTCTATCAGAAGAGATGTGTTTCTTAACTTTATTGCGGAGCATTTTGTATTCGTTAAGGAGTGGGGTTGCCTTATGTTTTTGGTAGCGTGCCCATGCTTTGTCTCTTTGTCTCATGGTAGAAAAAGTAGTTTTAGATAGCCAAGGGGCTGTTTTAGTTTTTATTCTTTTAGTCCGTAGGGGAGCTTGGGAATCAAGTATTTTTAAGAATGTTGAGTTAAAATATGAGACAGTATTGTCTAGAGGTAGAGTTTTTAGACAGGTCCAATTTACTGCTTTTAGTGAGTTTGAAAAGGTTGTAGGGTTGAACTTTTTTCGGTCACGGATAGTAATGATGTTGTGGGTCCGTTGAAGGATAGTGGGAAGTTGGTGTGTAAAGGTGGGTAGGTGGTCACCTAGAGGGTCGGGAAGGATGCCATTGTTGGTGAAATAGTGGGGATGAGAGACTAGAATCCAGTACAATATGCTTCCATTTGAGGGGGTTTTGACAGGGTGAGTGGGCAAGTTGATTAGTTGAGAGAAATTGTAGAGGTTGATATTGGTGGTGTTTGCAGGAGCCTGGATAAGGACCCAGTTAATGTTTACATCTCCAAGGATTATGGTTTCGTTACTAATGTTACTGGAAAGCCAACAGAGTATAAGTTCAAGTGTAGAGATATTATCCCCTGGTGGGATATAGAGGGAAGCTATATATATGTGCTTGTGATTATTGATCTGTAATAGAGTAAGGAGAAGTTCAGCGTTGTTAAATTGTGGGATAGGTTTGTTGTAGGGTGTAACTACTAGGGAGGAGGAATATATGAGAGCTACTCCTCCGCCTTTTTTGAGAGGTCTATCCTTTCTTATGATGGAGTAGTTAGGGGGAATAATTTCAGAGTCCTTTTCAATTAAGCTTTGAATTAAGCTTTTAGCCACATAAACAACCATTCCACTATTGCAGTTAAATTTAGCCTTAAATTTAATATGATGACCATTAACCATTAATGAATACAAGTTGTCCAGCTGTACAATATGCCTGTGTGGTGACATGGCAAGGATGCCGTTGCACACAATGATAGGTGTGGTGGCTGCCACATTCAATATAGCAGTTACAGTCTGATATTTATACCCAAAACCTTTCGGTATAGGTGATACAACAGTGAATGCAACCCCACATCCCAATGAACAGTGACCATCAAAGGGTACAGTACTGTGTGTCCATACCTTCATGTGTAATGGCTCAAGTATGTGTGCTGTGTGGACACTACAATATTGCCCCCAATTGGTAGCACATCAGTCCTAATATGTGATGTACATACTCAAGGGTGAATGTGGGCACACAGACCTGGCCATACTGGTTTATAACTAATGTGGATCAGGTCACCAAGTCTCTACAGTTGCTTGGCAGGAATCATATGGCATAGCTGAGGCCACAGTCACCAGTAGGTGACATACTCATAACCTCCACATACTCTTCCCTCAGCATGCCAATATCTGAGTGCAATGGCCATTTGTCAATGTACCTTTCCAAGCTATAGACTACTCAGATGTGATCTGTGCCTTGCATACAGGGCAATGTGTGATCCTGCTGTAGTGTATATGCTGCCTATCTGTAGGAAGCATAGTAGATGGATGACTCACTGTAAGGACATTAACCTACTATGTGATGCTAGTACTACATGATTGTGGAAGACATTTATCTAGCAGACTTAAACACACTCTTGAAACAGACCCTACCTAATGGTATACAGGGCACCTCAGAACATGCCATCTGTATGATTGGCTGGGTGACCATCATCTCAACACATGGCATCTGCCTGAGTCCCTCTTGCACTGAAGCAATATGTGCTGATCCTGTACCAAGGGGTATAAAGATGTCTCCGTGAGGACTGTATGACCATTATGCTAGTTAAGTTCACATGCCCTATGGCTCTGTAACATGTTGCAAAATATTGTAACAGCCTCACACACAAACATGGCCACATTCAGGCTAGCACCACTTCCACTCACTGCATACAGGACATGCCAAGGCACACACATAGTACAAGTTGTCTGTATTTACATTAGAACACTTACCTATGTACTGGTACACATTACAGATCACAGTACCAGATGCACGCAACGAACCTCATGTCTGCTAGTACTGTCAGTTTAGAAATATATCAGCAGCCCTTGTTGTGGTCAGTCTTTTGGGAGAGCCACATCACCTGCTACAAATAAAATAATCCTAAACCCTACCTATGTCTAAGTTACAAAGATTGTCATATGTATGCCATATGGATATACACATGCAGCAAGTTGGGCAGAGTGAGATTAGAATCCCTACTTATCTAGATTTACACTGTAGCTCACACTACTTATAGCATCCACCATGTTTTTTGTCTGATATTAGAGTGTTATCCAGCAGTCTTAAGGTGGTTGACATCATCAGGCCTTGTAGAAGAAGGCAGTTTGGAAGTCAGCAGCTAGTTACATGTCCAGAAAGTGCATGAGCATTGCAGGTGGATAGCCCATGAGAGCATGTCTGTTAAGTTGCAGGGGGGGATATGCACACACCCAGGCATTGCCCCCTGTTCAAGAATATGCACACACACACACACACACACACACACACACACACACACACACACACACACACACACACACACACACACACACACACACACACACACACACACACACACACACACACACACACACACGCACACACACACACACACACACACACACACACACACACACACACACACACACACACACACACACACACACACACACACACATACACACACACACACGCTCCTACTTATCTAGTCTTATACACTATATCTCACAGTACTTACTGCACATGCCATGGCTTTTGTCTGACATTAGACTGTCAGCCGGTGGTCTTAAGGTGGTTGACATCATCATGCCTTGTAGAGGAGAGCAGTTTGGAAGCTGGCAGCTAGTTAAAGGGCCAAAAGGTGCATAACCATTGCAGTTGGATAGCCCATATGGACATGTCCATTGTGTTGCAGGGGGGATACACACACACACACACACACACACACACACACACACACACACACACACACACACACACACACACACACACACACACACACACCAAGTTGGCTGGCATGAGATTAGTACCCCCACCTATCTAGTCTTATACACTACAGCTCACAGTACTTATCGCACATGCTACAGATTACATCTGTTATATATGTCATTGCAGGCACAGTACTTGTATATTACACAAACTAGGCTTGTGTTGCACAGCATGTGTGGCCTGCAGAGTGATATTGCTTCATACTGTTACCTGCATCTAGTGTCCTAGCAGTGAGATAACTGCTATTATCCTTGGTATGTGTGTACAGTTACCAGTATGGCCATATGTGACTGATTGCAATTAGATGGGCAAACCTGTTGCCATGTACATGGTGACATCCAGCAGGCGCAGGTGTCTGTAGGTGAGTGGATTATGTACTATCGCACCCTTAGTTTGGTTCCTTTGAGCAACTGTAGGGATGTGTGAGTGCATATTTACTCATCATTAATAGGGTATGTGGAACAATCCATATATCCACACACATATCTGTCTATAACAGGGATGTCTCTATAAATGTAGCTATGTGTGTGTGTGTGTGTGTGTGTGTGTGTGTGTGTGTGTGTGTGTGTGTGTGTGTGTGTGTGTGTGTGTGTGTGTGTGTGTGTGTGTGTGTGTGTGTGTGTGTGTGTGTGTGTGTGTGTGTGTATAATATGTATATGTGTTATGTAGATATATTTGGAGAGTCTATGTATCACTGTAATATAAATAGCTATATATATATATATATATATTGGTATATATCTATTTGACAGTACATAGCTATAGATATACTAATCATGTGAGAGAGAGATAGGGAGAGACAGATATGTATATGTATATTATTTAAGCCACAAGAAAGACCAGTGAAAAACAGCTCTACTTTCCACTCAGATAAATTTATTGATAAAACCTTATAGTCTCGTCTCTAGCACCTCGGCTGCTGCCTTTACAGAGTAAAAAAACTTTATCCATTAATACATCCACATTATATACTCTCTTAACATTATGTATATGT
This sequence comes from Protopterus annectens, assembly GCF_019279795.1. Taxonomy (NCBI): domain Eukaryota; kingdom Metazoa; phylum Chordata; order Ceratodontiformes; family Protopteridae; genus Protopterus; species Protopterus annectens. The sequence continues at coordinate 1,905,988,970 of NC_056733.1, forward strand.
ATATGTCTGTATGTACATATGTATTTGCACATTGCAGGTCATTTTGATGACGAGGCAAAGGAATTGCTCTCATTTTCACTAATTGTAGGAACATGCCCAGTGGGACTGTCAATGCTTACAAGGTAACACCAGGCCAGACCTACCTATACTCCAGTCTGGGATTTTGAGTGTTGAAGACATTGCCAGCTGCACCTGTTTCAGCAGTACTGCACTTCCCTCAAATTGTCCATGGCATTCCCCAGCTGTTTGCTGTACTTAATATGTGACTGAAGTTCATACTCTTACTCCACACACAGACTGTGAGGAGCCTGATGCCTCTAGACCCTGACTATTTTATTGTCCCAACAATGTGTTCTGTCTCAGCATATGAATCCATCTCCACAAGCTCCTTCAGGGCCCCATATGCTAGTGTAGACCCTAGGTATTTCAGTGGCCCAACATGGCTTCTATCTCAGCTCTGTGTCTCCCATTAGGCTTGGGTGGTGTCCTCCAGAAGCTCATTGAGGGACCTTCATGCTAAGTATTGCAAGCAGATATTATTGCTACTTGATTTGTTAGAATGAAGAACTTGTATTTCTCCAGTGTCTGTGCCACTGTTCCCTGGTTGCTATTTTTCAATATCCCAAAATGTTTAAGCAGTAAGGGTTGTATCGCATCAGTCCCCTTTTTTAGGAACTGTAAGCTCTTCTACTGAAAGCTTGATCTCCATGTAGCATGACCACTGATGTAGTCACATCCAGGTGAATGTTGCATACCTATCGCACTATTAAAAATATCCTTCCTTACTTAATGGTACTCTTTTCATGTCTATGGTTTCTGGAAATTTAAAGCTATTTATTTAATTTTTTTATTAACTTTCCTTCCCTGCATTTTGGGCTCTAGCTAGTTGCTATTGCATATGCACACTGACTGGCAAAAGCTCTGTTCTGATTGCCTGCCTGCTTCATTCCCCTATCTCCTATATCCCTGGCTACCTTGTGCCTTTATGGTTATAGCCACAGTATTCCCTCCCACTCATTTAATCTTCCTATCTCCTTTCTCTCTCTCTCCACGTTTAATCTCACTTGTTAAGTACATCTCTCAACATTTCTCTAAGCAGTTCCTCTTCTCTTCTTATCATCTACACTTCAATCAACCTTTGCTATCAAACTCATCACAAAGGCAATCAAACCATATTTTGTAGCTTTTTTAAATGGTACAACTCCAGCCTTTATAATGGTATGTATGAAGCATGTCAATTAAAGACAGGGGAAGAAAAGAAACAAAAGATTAAAAAAAAAGAAAATCTCCATGGAAGGAACACAAAACCTCATTAATTATTAACACTATCCTCTCCATCTTTTACATTTTTCCTACCCTTACCACCACTCTGATTGTTAAAGGAATAGCTTTCCATTAGATATTCTATTCACCTCCTCATACACAACACCAAAATTAATCACCCCTTGAGTTTATCTTTTCAAACTCAACTGTATAATTATTATACTTCTGATAAGAGCTAACATTGAAATTAACCCATGCCCACTGCATATTTTAACTTTCATAAACACTCCTATACTAACCTCTTAAACTGCTCATTACTTTGCACAAGAAATACCCTAGACCAAGTAAGTTATGTCATTGACATCCACTCCATGACCTAGTTGGTGTCATTAAAGCATGGCTTAAAATGACATTCCGAAATCAACAGTTCTTCCTTGACTACACTTACACCTTTGGGGTCACACCTCATAATAGAAGTGTGCGACATGTGTGGAACATTACTTCTGTACAAATCAGAGTGGAATATTTGACTGATTTCTCAAGCCAAGGCAACATTTAAATAGGCCCCAATTGCCATTTTGTCAAACTTCCTTTCATTAAAAAAATCCTACCCACATAGTAGTTGCTTATCTATCCCCTACGCCTGTGTCTATACATACATTTCTGTGGACCCATCTACAAATTCTTTTTACAGCATGCAATTCAGAAAAACTCATAATTATAGGTGATTTAAGAATGATTATCTTCAGAGCCTACTCAAATGACATATCTCAGTTCCTTGCTAACATTGATTCTATTCAGCTAATGCAGGAAACCACCTGGCCCAATGTAAAATCCTGTCACTGCTCTCTCTTTAACCTAGTTATCACAAACTATCTAACCAACCTATTTTCTACCGCTATAAGATTCCCTTCCTTTAGTAATCACAGTTTAATTTCATTCAAAATGGATTACATAACAGTAAAACAACCATCTAAACACAAGTCATTCAGGTCTAACACCCCATTCAAAATAGGTAATGTAAAATTCACCCCCTCTTTGCTTGGCCAAGCTCGTCTGTTCACCATACAGGATCCTGACTCTGCTGCAATAAGCTTACCTACCACAGATGTAGAACATCAAGATAAGTTAATTCAAATAACATCTAGGGTCTACAAATCCAGAAAAACACAGTAGCCAGCAAAAGAATTAAAAGTCCTTATGGCACAAGGGGATGAGGCCTTTTATAAATACAAATAAAATAAAACTCTAGAGACAAAAAACACTCCAGTTATCTTCACAATCTTTCCAAACAAGCCATTAGATGATATAAAGTTTCTTATATCAAAATAGAAATCCCTATCATGTAAACCAAAATAGTTATGGAATGAGGGAAATGTTTGTAACTGGACATAAGATTACCACCAGCTTCTCCTCTTACACCTCACAAGAAAGCACACAAGTTTTAGCAACTTGCTCAGACTTCCTAAAATACATCTGTAACCTTCTAGATACTTTTCGTTCAACTCACATGCATCATGCAACCCTCTTCCTCACCTCTTATTCCTCATACTTACTTCAGAGACATTATAATTAAAAATGTTTTACCTCTTCATGCTCAGATCCCCTTAGATTCCCCATCTGGATCTCACAACCTGTTGCACTATTTCATATACCACTCTAGGAAGTACATCACAATCTTACCTGTACAAACTTACAATCTTTCTGTCACATGAAACATTATGCCCCGTGCTTGGAAATATGCAGTCATTAAACCATCTTACCAATTCTAGAGAAAATATTTGGGAAAATCTGTTATCCCCAACTCTCATATTATGTGGTCTGGTTGCATCATAATGACTGCTCTTTGGACCCACTCAGATTAAATTCTGATAAATGTGAATGAAAGTAATTTCATAGGTGCTCTGTTTAGGGACATAACCACAGCCTTTGATCTGGTTGTCCCCACCATGCTAACAATTTACTTGAAAGAGATGGAAATTCTAAAGCCTCTAAATGGTTTCAAACTTAATTATCAAGAACATTTTTTTAAAGTAAAGATTGGTACATCCATTTCATTAGATGTCACCCTTTTGAAAGGAATTCCTTGAGGTTCAGTACTTTCTCTCTTATTATTGTCTGTCTCTGTCAACAAATTGTCCATTGACTTGCCTCACTATCACATATCTTCTATATGTCAATAACATGGTTTTATTTAGAGACAGTCTTACTCCATCTTAAAGCTAACGTTAAACAGACATTCATTTACTCATAAACTGTTTTAACTTTAAAAACTACTTTTAAGCATTTCTCAAACTAAAGCCATGCTTATTTGCAACACACGAAAAATTCTTTATGACAACATGCCCTAGAGGTGTCTCCCTTTCTTGCTGATTTTTATCATCTCTCCATTCAGATTTTACTTTCTATTTGGCTAATTCAGGAAACCAACTGCCTCAAAGTAAAATCTGAATGGAGAAATGATACAAATCAGCAAGAAAGGGAGAGTAGTATTGCTGGAACCAAATTCTTTCTCAAGTTTTGGTCAGTATCGTCATGTGATGGACCCCGTTTTCACAAAATCTCACCAAGTTGACACTAATATATAGACTGTATTTTATATAGCAATTATCATGGCCAGAAGTAAGTTAAAAAATAAAAAAGACAGCTGGGTGCACAAGTCCCAGGATAAAAAAGTGCCCAATCATGGTATGCACACTGGTGTCAGGACTGGAAATATGACAGTGCTGAATCCTCAAGACATGGAAACATTTCTACAAATGGGTTTTGGCCAAGCTCAGAAAGACAATGCCCCCCCCCCCCCACACACACACACACACACTCATTGTAGAAGCAAGTAGTGGTTCACAAAAAACACAAAAACTGACAGGCCAAAAAAAAAAAAAAAAGAGCCATAAAGATGACAGAGTGGACTATTGACGATGTGGAAGTAATTATGTATTGCTACTATTATGCAAGAAGCCCATAATTTCCATATAGAAGATATTCAAAAAGATTATGAGAGAAATTAGAGGAAAGAAAAATACTGGCACAAGAAAAACTGTCAAAAGCTTCAAATGCAAATTTGTGTTCATTAATGCAACAGATTCATGAAAAATTAGATAAAGAAACGTTGGTCTGCTTGGGAAAAGAAGTGACAAAGAAAATGCAAAAATGTAAAGAACCAAACCTAAAGATTTTTGAAAGGTAGAAAAAGCAACATGGACATGGGAAAGAAGAAGAAGAAGAAGAAGAGATCTGATATGGTACAATTTTTACTTAAAGGAGAAAGCCAAACTAAGCAAAAAAAAATCTTCAAAGATATTTGAAGAGAAATACAGACAAAGGCACCCAGATATGAAACATTTCATAATACAAAAAAAAAATAAATACAATCACAAAGAGGAGAACATAGAACAGAAGATTAGTAAAGTAGAAGTTAAAAAAGAGGCTGAAGTTATGGAAGATCTGTGAAGTGAAGGATTTAGTGCAGAAAGTCTAACATACAGTAGATTATATCACAACAAGATGGAACAACGAGTCCCCAAATTAAGGAGAGGTAGCTAGAGTGGGAGACATCTAATGAAGAAATAGGGACACGAGAAAGAAAGAGATTCAATATGGTGTAATATTTATGCAAAGGAGAAAGTGAAACTAATCAATACAAAAAAGGCAGCATCAAAGATATTTGAAAAGAAATATAGGCAAAGGCATCTGGATATGGAAAATTTCACAATATAAAAAATACAAAAAGAAAGGGGGAAAGTAGAAAAGATAATTAGTAATGGAGAAGTTCAAAAGTAGAAACTGAAGTTATGGATTATCAGCATAGTGAAGGATTTGGTGTAGGAAATCCAACCCGGGTAATGTCACAGCATGATGGAACGAGTCCTCAGATTAAGGAGAAACAGGTGGAATGGGAAGTATCTGATCACTTGCCACATCATGATACTCTAGAGCCTTCAGTAGGAAACTAGTACAAAAGTTTAGTTGAAGCTGAATAGCAAAAAAAAAAAGGAGCAGGAAACAGTGGCAACTCTGATAGAGTCAATGCTGTGAAGTGATAGACCAGGGAGTTACCATATGAAAAAGCAATGCATAACAAGCAGAAGAGAATATGTCATAGGAAGATGTTCTGCAACTTTTTGTAGAATGCTAACAGGAAACACAGCAAAGAATGTGCCTTCAATTTAGAAGAAAATGATCTAAGGGAGAGTTGCTTGATTTAGTAGAGATGGATAGACATATTAAGCTCGATGAAAGAAATATATTACAGAAAGTAAGTAAGGGCCAAATGTTAAAAGTCTGATAATCAAGACTATTAACAAAAATTCATGTGATATAACAGAAGTGGATAGGATATATTACCATGCAGCTAAATTATTAACAGATAATGTCTTACTATGAAAATACAGAGCAATAAGGGAAAGGAAGGGAAGAAATCAAATGCTATCATGGAAGCATCAAATAGAGAAAACTATAAAGCAATTAAGACAAAGAAGTGCCACTGTTAGAAGAGTACAGAAGGGGGACCAGATCAGCAAAAATGCTGAGGAAGATAGACATGATAAAAGCAACATGCAGTTTCAGAACAGACCAGGATCTATCATACTCAACTGCAAATAATAAACTAAAGATTTCAGCATAGGCAGAAAAACTTAGAAGATATGCAGATAAAGATAAAGGAAAAATACAAAATTAGCAATTCATTGATGACTCAAAAAAGTTTTATAGAGAACTGCGAAGCAAAGCAAAAGGGATAGAAACACCACCAAAAAAGAAGAGATAGGCACACTTTGGAGAAATATTTATGAAAACCTTGTGAAACAGGGTCTACTTTATAACAGAGAACGATCAAAAGATCCCTCGGAAAGAAATCACTGTTCTGGTTGTTCGCTCTTTTTCGTTTTCGATATTTAGGGGTTGATATAACAACATTCGATCTTTTGATTGTTCACTGTTATAATATAGACCCGTGGAACATAATGAAGATTCTGAATGGATAGAAGAAGTAAAAGAAATAGTAAAATGTTTATATGTACAGGATATCAAATGGGATGATGTAACGGTGAGAGAAATTGAAACAAAATTAAGAAACGCTCTTAAATAGAGAACCCCAGGCCCAGACACAGTACCTAACGTCTGGCTAAAAGTAAACATCTTTACACAAATATTTAGCCTTGAGTATTATATGCATATTCTAAACAGATACCAACCTGGTTAACAGCAGTAAAAATTATACTCTTTCTTAAGAGTGAACTTACAAGCCATCCTAAAAACTATCGACCAATAACTTGCCTTCCGACGATGTACAAACTTTATACTGGAAATTATGCCGATGGTGTTTATAGTCATGTGAAAGAAAACACAATCATTGCAATGGAACAAAATTGTAACAAAACAAAGTCATATGGAACAAAGGATCATTTGTTGCTAAATTAAGTCATACTTGAGAATTGTATAAAGGGGGAAGAATCTATGTGTGGCATGGATATAATACAAGAAAGCATTTGAAAGATACATCCTACATTGATCAGTTGCATTACAGTGGCTATGAAACAATGTCAAGCCACTTTGCAATTAAGTCATGGCAAAAGGCAAATTATTATTCCATGGATACAAATTCAAAGAGGGAAATTCCAAGATGAATCTTTGTCACCACCGCTGTTTTGTCTTGCCTTTAACCCACCAAGCTGTTTGCTTAACAGATTCAGTCTTGGTTATAATTTGTCTCCCAGAAAGTATCCAAGTGAAAACACTTCTCATATTCTTTATGTGTATGATATAAAACTGTATAGTTCATCAGACGACGAGCTGAAAACACAACTGCAAGTGGTTAAAACTTTCTCAGACGATACAAAAATGTAATTTGATCTTGATAAATGTACAAAAGCAACATTTAAAGGAGAAAAGCTTCAACAGCAAGAAAATATCAGTCTGGGGCAGCAATTTTATATGAAGTAAAGAGTGTACATTTTTGGAATTGATGAAGGACTGACAATAAAACATGAACAAGTGTGAATAAAACTCATTAAAGTATACTTCTGAAAACTAAAACTAATACTGAAAACATCCTTGACATCAAGGAACAAAGTCCAAACTATAAATCAATTTACTCTTCCTGTTTTAACTTACAGTTTTGGTGTGACTGACTTGTCCCAAAAGGTATTGCATCAGCTGGACAGAAAAACAAGAAAAAAGTTTCACACTTATCAAATGATATATTAAAATCAATGTATACCAAAATCATATACCCCACTTACTGAAGGAAGTATGGGCCTCCGTAGAACTGATTACATGTTTAGATCTGTAATCATGTGACTGCATGCTTATCTGCTAACCTCACCACATCAGAACATTTATATATTTATTTATTTATATTTGTTGACCGGGAGTGTCTGACTGGACGTAGGTCCATTTTCAGCGGAGGCCCGGGGAGAAAAGCTCCACAGTTAAAACAAACAGACAGTAGTTACATTGGATTACATAGCAATTAACAATTTACATAGCAATTACTTACAACATATTTACAGATGAAGAACATAGCACATCAGTAGACAACTAGAATCTATCTGTGAAGTACATAACAGACATTAACAAATGTTACAATAAGAAGTTCCTGCTGTATAATAAGTACTAGGCTTATGAGCATCTGAGCTTGCTATAATCAAGGTAGTTAGTGGAGTGGAAAGAAAGGTAGTGGTTGGAGTGGATGATATTAGAGTGTGAATTGCAAGGGCATAGCCAGCATGTTTTTAGGTGTGCTTTTAGTAAAGTTTTGAAGTGGGTGCATGATGGTATGGAGGTAATTGTGGGTGGGAGAGAGTTCCATAATTTGGCTATGGCAAAAGAGAATAATACTTCACCAGCAGAGTTATTGACTTTAGTGATCTGCAAGTGATTTTTGTTGCTGGATCTTAGTGGTCTGGTGGTGCAATAGGGTTGGAGTAGATTCTGGAGGGATGGGACATTTAGTGGATGGTTTACTAGTTTGTGGGTGAGTGAGAGTCCAGGAGTTTTCTGTACTTACTGAAAGTTTTAAAACATTAAGAGAAGTCTAAAATTGCTTCCATGCTTAGTTTAGCAGAAGCATATCAGTGTCAAGTGGGGATGAAAATCAAACCAGAAATAGGCAAAAATCTGGCAGTAAGGGAATGTGCTAAAAAAAACAAAAACAAAACAAAAAAAAGATTATAAGGAGAAGAATCAGATGAGAAAGCAAGAGATGTGGAAAAGGCATAAATACTTTGGTAAGTACAGAAAACTCCTGAATCAACCTTATGTTGATCAGGATTTGATGTACAAATGATTAAGGAGACATGAATTTAAACCAAAAGATGAAAGGTTAATATTGGCGGCCCAAGATAGTGGGCTGCATACACATTGGTTTACAAAGTTCATTGAACATGTGGGAAAAACAGACAAATGCAGGTTCTGTAAAACAGAACTGGAAACAATAGCATATCTTGCTGCTGGGTGTGACACTAATGGCAGAGGGGCTGTATACTGAAAGGCATAATAATGTGGCAAGACTGTTGCACTGGGGATTGTGGACACAATATAATTCAGAAGTAGCTGAGAATCATTGGAAACATGAGCCACAGAACTTTATAGAGAATGATGAAGTTTATATCAAATGGGATCACCCTTTATCAACAGTTCAGAAGATAGATGAGAGAAAACCAGATACAATAGTCTATGAATAGAAGATAAAAGCATTGCTCATTAAAAATGCTACACCCAGTGACTACAAAAAAGTAATAACGTAATAACAGCTTACTTTGACAGAAATTCATATATTTGAAAAAGGCCCACCTATACATAAACAAATTATCTACCCAGAGCCTTAAGATTTAAAATACATTTTATAGATACATATTCATTCATCCCTGGTGGAATATGAGCTGATGTTCGAATTTGCCACAAAGGATTTATATGGGATTGTATGTATTAGCATTTTTGTATTGAGTGAATGTAGTTCTGTTGCTGGCATATATATGTTTTATATAGTTTTAACATATGGTAAGTTGATTTATTATATATTTAGTATTATAAAGCTTAATAGGTAATAAGTAATATAGTCCTGAATATAATTTTAGTTTCAGGCTATAAGAATGTTTCTTTAACCAAGGGCGTAAATTTGTGATTGAATAATTGCTTGTTTGATATGTTACTATGTTCTTTATAAAGCAAACTAATTATTGTTTTAAATTGTCTGAGGAAGTTGGGGCATTGTTCGCTTCGAAAGCGCTTACGTTTAAAGGTCGTTTTATTGCTTGCAGTGGCTGTTTCGTTTTGCTACCTCCGGATTACGCTTGTTTCTGTTATCGTGTCATTAGTTGCTTTGGTTTTTCGGTTTGTGGAGATGTATTCACATAACTTTAGTTATGCCTGTGAAGAATCATCGTCCCATTGTGCTTTTTAAAGTTTTGTTAGCTTATTTGTAAGTCCAGTAACTCAGGATTACAGTGATTAGTAGCCTGCTAAAAGATAGAGGATATCGTTTCCTCTCTTCAAAACATTGGCACTGCAGCTTTTTTATAACTCCCATTTGCAAATGATAGATCTACACAAAAGCTGTATTCTGCTTTATAGGTTGCACTATCAGTAAAAACCTCTTGCGTGCTCTCTCTTCTTTTAGGTTGTACTCCTTCATTCTTAGAGTGGGTGTACACTGCACCACTTCTTTTCTTTCACTTTGTTGCTCCGAAACTATAATCAGCATAGATTCCTATGCATAGAGTCTACCTGCACTAGCATTCTCTGGTTTACACATATGTGTCAGAACTTTTACATTCATTTTATCTCACTTTCTGTATTCACTTTGTTCTGAGGCTCCTCACAGAAGTTTCATTCTTTTTTGATTTTCTCTTCTATGTTTCTCTGTTAATATTTTTGTGCATTTCTGTATATATTTCTGTTTTAAATGGTATTTTACTTTACAGTTTCCTGCTGGGTCATCTTCAGTTCCCACACGTATCTCTTACAGTTTTGGATTTCTTTTGCTCTGTCACTAACAGACAGGATGCTTTTTCCTGTGTAACCATAATCACATTCTGGCTGTTTCTATCATTCTGTGCTAATTCTCTTCTCCTGATTTTGATTCTGAACCTATATATAAGTGTAACTGATTTGGTCTACCCCCATTTTATTACTGAATAGGTGTGTCAAGCTGCTGTTCTAGCACTTGCTTATTATAGTTGTTATACTATCTCTGTGGATTCTTCCTCATCACACATCTCCAGATTGCATTAAAATAGGAAAACTGTTGTCCTAATATTATATCACAAGTCAGTACTGGATGTTAAAGATACAAGGCGCAACAGTTTCCATAAAACTATATTTGCCACAATGAATGCTAATTGCCTCTAATCGGTGTATATTACCAGCATTATGCTGACACACCAATGGACCCTTCAGAAGGGAAACTCGTGATTCTAGAGTGTAGCACAACTGGGGGAGTATCCCTTCCTTCTCAAAATGCAGTAGACATCACTAGTATGGTTGTATCACAATGATATACAGCTAATTAAGGTGTCTTAGGGGCTGTATTATTACATGTTTTAGGAACAACTTCATGCATTTTGTTTTTTACATTTTTGCTAGTAGCATTCCCTTCATGTGATCTGCCACACACACACATTTGAAGCATATTAGCTCATTACTTGCTGCTTGTTTACAGTAGATGGAACATTTCTTACAATTATAACTTTAAAAATTATACAAATCATTTTAAATATTGTGTTGTTAACTAATGTATGCTCTACTAAAGTTGTTAGCTTATCAGATTTGCATGACCCAAAAGTCACTAGCTTGTCAAATTTCTGTGGATCACTTCGTAGGACTTATTTTTATAATACTAGGCAAAGTTCTTTTAAAGATGTCTACTTGCAGAGTTTCTAACTTTGTTTCCTAACTGTTCTCATCAGGATCAAGCCAACGTTTCAAAACATGCTGTAAGTGATGTTTCTATATGCTTACCTTTATATCCAAATTAACAGTCCATTTATGAAATGTTATTGCTTGTACTTAAAGGGCTATACTAAATACAAAAAAAAAATTCTTAAAAGTATCATAGACCACGTAATTAGTTCCTTTCGTGCCCAAGTACAGTTTAGTGCCCCATCTATAAGCTATGATGACTGAAATTTTGCCCAGACTGTTTAATTACAGTTCTCTGTGGTGGCAGAGGACTCAAATGCCAACAGACAGGAATCTAGATCTTTCTTGGTTATTTTCTTCACTAGTGGTACAGTTTTATGGTTTGCACCTATGCTGGCCAGCACAACTATCTGATATGATAGCTGCACGAAATTTTAATCAGGTTCTTCACCACAGATTCCATAAGTTTCTGTAATAAGACTTCCATGATGGGGGTCACCAGGAAACCGCACCACAAAACAGTTACAGCACTATAGGAAATTAGTGACCCAATGCGCTTTGTACTTGGCAGTCCAGATTATACAAGGAACTAAAAATTCTCAAACCTATGGTCAACTGCCTGCATTTCCACAAGTGTAAGTTCAAAGAGGCACTCAAGCACTAATGTTATGAGATGCATAAAAACATGGGTTTATTCAGTAATTTCACATGGTCCAACCATACACAATCACTGCCCTTTTGGTTCCACTTTGAAACAAAACAAACGTTCTATCTGTAGTTATTTCAGCAGCATTCAGTACACAGAGACCCTTGCGGATATAGGCTGTGTTTTGAAAAACATGAGATTCCATGGATGAAGCCTATCTCAAGCCCTCTTCTAGCTTTATTAACAGGTAATTCCATAAGGTACACTCCACAGATTCCAGGATCTTTCTTCAGATGATCATCTATCTGAGGAACTAACTTTCCACTTTGCTGGTTTTAGGTGATCTCCTCATATTCATTATTACTTTATTTGTTTTTATATACATATATATATATATATATATATATATATATATATATATATATATATATATATATATATATATATGGGTCTACTTTAGTAGACTGACTGCTAAGCCGACACCCAGTTGCCCGAGACGAGAAGAATGACACCTTCACAAGACCTACATCCGGAAGACAGATGTTTTATGCGAGGTAAGTAACCACTTTGCCATCCCGATTACTAAACTAAGCAAAACTAAACCCACTGATGTGGGGGGCTTTGCCCCGTACTCCCCCCTAACTATATATACCAACTCCGAGAATGTACTACTGTGGAGGGGATAAGGGTCAAAGTTTAACAGGATGGCCAAGCGGTTACTTACCTCGCATGAAACGTCAGTCTTCCGGATGTCAGTCTTGTGAAGGTGTTGGCTTCATGTCTCGGGCAACTGGGTGTCAGGAAAGTAAGTGGTTGGTCTACTGAAGTAGACCCATATATATATATATATATATATATATATATATATATATATATATATATGGGATTTACAAACCATTAGTGGAGATTCTTGTAGGAAAGGTTAACATGAAGAAGGGTTGGATTTAACTTTGGGTATTGAATGCTGTGGATTTGTCCATAGAGCACCCATTTACATGTGAGAAACCTGAAACTGAGGCATTACCTGTTGTTACCCAAAGCTTTGGATCTGTCTGTATAGTACCACACACATGAAAGGGCCTTGAAGGTGAGGAGTTGCTTGAGAGTACCCAAAACTGTGGATTTGTCTGTAGAGCACCCACTTACACATGGGGAACTAGAAGCTGAGGAGTTACCTGACAGTACCCAAAACTGTGGATTTGTCTGTAGAGCACCCACTTACACATAGGGAACTAGAAGCTGAGGAGTTACCTGACAGTACCCAAAACTGTAGATTTGTCTGTAGAGCACCCATTTAAACACAGGGAACTAGAAGCTGAGGAGTTACCTGACAGTACCCAAAACTGAGGATTTGTCTGTAGAGCACCCACTTACACATGGGGAACTAGAAGCTGAGGAGTTACCTGACAGTACCCAAAACTGTGGATTTGTCTGTAGAGCACCCACTTACACATGGGGAACTAGAAGCTGAGGAGTTACCTGACAGTACCCAAAACTGTGGATTTGTCTGTAGAGCACCCACTTACACGTGGGGAACTAGAAGCTGAGGAGTTACCTGACAGTACCCAAAACTGTGGATTTGTCTGTAGAGCACCCACTTAAACACAGGGAACTAGAAGCTGAGGAGTTACCTGACAGTACCCAAAACTGTGGATTTGTCTGTAGAGCACCCACTTACACGTGGGGAACTAAAAGCTGAGGAGTTACCTGACAGTATCCAAAACTGTGGATTTGTCTGTAGGTCACTCCCTTATATGTGGGGAACTCAAAGCTGAGAAGTTACTTCAGAGTACCAATCTACCTGTGATTTGCAGAGTCTAAACTGTGGATAAACTTGAAGACTGTAGGCTGCTCATTCTAAATGTCAGCCATAGAAACATGAACTATAAGGATTATTGTTTTTTAGAGACTTCAGAAAAGTGAACTGTACTTTGAGAACCATGGGTAATGTGTTTATATTTGTTTAAATGGATCTGAACAATATACTTCTTCCTCACATTGTAAATAAACTGTACTTAAGCCTTTGAGTAAATTTCATGTGTGTTCAATATACTGCATTTGTGGTTATGGTGGGCAGATATTTATCAAAGCATGCCATGAAATACTAAATGTGCCCCCTGAATCATTATTTGTAAGTGTTAATACTTTGTGAGTTAATTTTCCCACTTGTAAGAAGAGAAAGCTGAATGTTTGCTTGCTGGGGAATCACTACCTGTTTTGCAGAATTTGACCTTTGATACAAGTAACCACACTGAGAAGACACAGAAATGGATTTAAGTTACTGCAAGTCTAACAAAAGTGAATGTTAGTGTGCACATTCAAATGTGTGTGGGAACAATCTTCTCACTGCTGAATGAAGTTTTAACTTACTGATAACTCAATGGGAAATTCTGAAGAAGTGTGTTAGATTATAGTTGCAAGCTGTTTAGTTTGCTTTACTTGATCTATTTCAATAACTACAGCAAAATGCAGGTTTATTTGTTGCTTATTAAGCTGTGCTGAATTAGATTCATTAGGATTCACCTTACCATGCAAAGCATAGATACTCAGGGCAGAAGATGGTCTCTAAGAATGAAGTAAATAAAACAATTGCATGACAAAAGAGGCAGAATGACAAATACTGTCAAAAACTTCGATAAAAATATATAAATTTCCTGAAAGTTGGTTTACCAAAAATGTTCATTGTAAATAATTAAAAGATTGCATATCATAGGGGCACTTGATGAATGTAATAAGCTGCAAAAAGAAATGCAGGGGGAAAATTTTATTACATTGTAAAGTATTTGCTCAGAAAATTGTTGAAGTATATGTAAGTAGTGAATTTTGCACAGCTGGGTTGAATTTTCAAACTGCAAAAGGAAACATTGCAGTAGTTTAAATAAGTAAAATAGATGAATTGTGAAGAATTTCATTTCAACTTACTTATGACTAGAGATAAGCCACTGAAAAAAAATCCATATGTAAGAAAGTGTTAGCAATATCTGCAAAGTATGCAAAGTAGGTGGTGTGCATAAAGAAAAGGAATACTATATAAAGAGTGTTAGAAAATGTTGTGGTTGTAAAACGTTTGTGTGCAGATGCAATAATATGCTAAAGAAAACTATTGCACTGGCTTTTTGTCAGAAGAAGTTGGAGATGTCCGAAGTATATACATTGGAAAACAGTGATTCCATTATGTTCTCCAAGCTAGAGTATAACTAATACATGCGATGGTCTTAAAACAAAGTTTCAGTACTACAGTGCTTTGGAAAATGTTCAAGAGCTCTAATGTGCACATATAAACTGCATAACATTTTATTTTGTTATCTTTATTTATTTATTTATTTATTTATTTATTTATTTATTGCAGTTGGTTTACTAAGATAGTCCATTGGGCCATAAAGAACCCGTTTTCAATGGAGTCCTGGGGAGAAAAGCTCCACAAAGAAAATGTACATTCAACATTTGACAGAGAAAATGTAGGTACAGAGAGTTAATAATACAATGTAGACAGGATACAAGTGAAAACTTATCAAATATACAGTAGCAGTCATAACAGTTAATACATTGAGAAGAAAAATACTAGTAATCGAACAAATGTTAAACATTATACAGATTAGAGAACAAACATAGTAGCTATATAAAGTAGGATGAGATATTGGAGGACTATGAGTAGAGTTAGTTATGTAGGGTGGGAGCATGAGCATTCCCACTGTGATGCTAGATGTAAAAAAAGAGACTTTTTGAAGGTAGAGTGGTTGGAGGTGGTGCGGATGAGTGGGGGTAGGGAGTTCCAGAGGCGAGCGAGGCTGAAGGACAGAAGGCTTTTGCCTGGGGGATGAGTAGGTTTGTGCACTTCTAGTAGATTTTGATTATTTGACCTTAGAACTCTGTTAGGTAGGTGCATTTTAAAGGCAGAGGAAAGGGAGGGACAGAGGGAGGGGTTTTGAATAAGCTTATGGGCTAGGGTTAGTTGAGTGTAAGATAGTTGGTTGGGAAGTTCTAGCCATTTTAGTTTATGGAGGGATAAACAGTGGTGAGTGGAGGAGTTATGGCTGGTGGCGAATTTTGCAATTTTATTATAGCAGGAGGTAAGCTGTTTTTTTAACAAGGACTGAAGATTAGTTAGTAGTGGGGCACCATAGAGTAGGGAGGGGATAAGGAAGGAAGTAGAGAGAGTGATTTTAGTGGCAGATGTGAGGTAGGCATTCTGTCTATAAAGCATGCCAAGTTTTGATGTGTTTTTGATGTTTATTTGCAGGTGAGAATTAAATTTGAGTTGGTTGTCGATTTGGACCCCAAGTAGTTTGGTCTCTGACACTATTTCAAGAGGTGAGTTGTTTTGACTAGTAATTAAGAATGTATTCAGGTCGGGAGGAGTGACTCTAGAAGGAGTAAATAACATTAGTTTGGTCTTGGTAGCATTGTGGGCTAGATGATTACTTAGCATCCATTGCTCTGTGGAAGAGAAGGCATCTTGAGTAAGTTTTTGTAGTGTAGTGATAGAAGAGGCAGAACAGATGATAGTTGAATCATCTGCATATTGGATGATGCTATAGTATGGGATTGATTTGTGGAAGTCGTTAATAAAAATATTGAAGAGAAGAGGACCAAGTATGGAGCCTTGTGGAACTCCTGTAGGGGTACTAAGGAAAGTGGAGGTGGCTTTTTTCCATTTTACAGCTTGGTTTCTGTTAGATAGATAACTAGAGTACCAGTTCAAAGAGGTGGAAGTTAGGTAAAGTTTGGAGAGTTTAGTTAAGAGCAGGCTGTGTGAGATAGTATTGAAGGCTTTGGAGAGGTCAAGAAGTAAGGTGGAAACAATTTGTCCAGAGTCACGGGCTTTATTTACAATTTCAAGGAAGGAGAGGAGGGCAGTCATAGTGCTGTGGTTAGGTCTGAAACCGTGCTGTGTGGGAGTTATAAGATGGTTGTCTAGGAGGTGAGGAAGGAGTTGAAGATGGACACATTTTTCTAGGAGTTTTGAAATGGGGGACAGGATGGCTATGGGACGGAAATTAGCAATGTTGTTATTGTTGCCACCTTTGTGTAGAGGTATAATAAAGGCTTGTTTCCAGATTTGGGGAACTGTACATTCTTGTAGGGAGTGGTTAATTAAGATGCTAATAGGGTAGGCAAGAGTTTCAGCTGCTATACTGAGAAAGTAAGAAGGGATATTGTCAGGAGCATTGGTACATGGTTTCAATTTCTGAAGTAGTTTCTTTATAGTAGATGTAGGTATGGGATTTAATGAGAAGAGGGTGCAGCCAGGAGGGGGGAAATTATGGGGTGGTGTAGATGAGGATAGAGTTTGCGTAGAAGAGGGGGTAGAGGAGTTAGTGGGTGGGGAGTAGTGTATAGAAGTAGAGAGAGTGGGGGTGGGTGAGGGAGTATTGGATAGCAGGGATGTGTTGGAGAATGAGGAGGTCAATTTGGAAATAGAGTCAATAAAGAAAGAATTAAATTGGGTGGCTAAATCAAGTAGTGGAGCATTTGGATCTGGAGAAGGAGTATCTGGTTTGCTAGGGTGGATGAGAGTAGAGATCCCTTTCCAGAATTTTTGAGGGTTGTTTTTATTATGGTTTTGGAGTGTAGAGAAGTAGTTTTGACGATCAGAAGTAATGAGTTTTTTTACTTTATTTTGGAGCATTTTATATTCGTTAAGGAGTGGTGCTGTCTTCTGTTTTTGGTAGCGTGCCAAAGGAGAAGAATGTGAGGAAGACAATCAGTAGAAGTGGTAGTCAAAGGTAAGCTTGCAGTGAATTGTGAGAGGAAGGAAACTGAGGGAGAAAGGAGTGGAGGGTGGATATATGGATGAAGGCAAGTAGGAGAAGGTGAGAGGTTTTATAAGGGGTAGAGAGGGGGTGTTTAAGGAGGAGTGAGGACAGATGGATGGACCTGGGAGAGAAGCACCACTCTGGTGGTAAGGACCCAGAAATAGAGATATCAGGTAGAAGGAAAGAAGGCAGATATCATGGACCAAGATAGAGGGAGAAATATAAAAGGTAGAAAGGGGTATAGTTACCCAGTGTGGGAGAGAGGGGTTGTGGCTGCTGGCTAGCATGGCAGGTAAGCGTACTGCGACCTGGTGTAAAATGTTTATTATTACTACAAGGTATTAAGCAGTACACATACTTTACTAAAGTCTTGTTAGGAGTTGTGCTCAGGAAGCAGTATGACCTCTTAGTTGGTTTTGCAAGAGTCCTTTTTATGGGTTCTTGGCAAGAGCCTCTGGGAGGGCACTGTTGGTGGGTTAGAATAGGATAGGCAGGAGCCTAAGCTAGAAGAAGCAATGGAGAGAGAAGACAAAAAAATTATGACAACAGTTAATGTAGAATCCTCAAGCAAGCGAGTACACCATACTTAAAAACAATTCTCAATTGAGGGCATTAGCGACATTTACAAACATGCCAATTAAATGACACAGTAGAGCCCCAAACAGCTATTGCAAACCATGTGCTAAAAACGCTAAAACAGTTGTGCGTTTAATGAAACAGAAAGTAGTGATAACAAAGTACCACTTACCAAGCAACTAGCACAGTTTAATATAGCGTAGTGTATATTTACTATTCAGTAATCCACTATAAAATAACCTGGCGGGAAACACAACTTCCGACTGCGAAGAATTTCCATATACAGGAGTCTACACAGAAGCTTACCCTAAAAAGGTAACAACACACACATAATTGGCAACGTATACACTGTGGATGCCCTAAAACATCAGGGGGGTGTCATATCACTGTAATTTTTAATTTTTTCACCTCATTTTTGCACAGTGTCACTTGCTGCAATTGGTTTTAACTATGATTACCAAAAAACGCCATGTAAAAGAGGAATATAATGCAGTGTAACCATAAGTGTAACCATAAGTAAAGTAATACCCTACCTTGTGTCTTTAAAATCATGCTCCCATGCTATTGACCAGCTTACACAGCTGCTAACCATGTAGATTCCAGACTATCAGCATGGTTATTATGCAAATGAGTACAAAATCAGTGGATTTGTTGAATCACAAAAAGTAGGAGACATGTAGGGATGTTCACTTTGTGTGGGTTCCTACGTGGTGTTTATGTTTCCAATTGATGCCGATGACATCGAGGGTGTGTGTCAAGTCACTTTTTTTGTGTATTGTGCATGTTTGTGCAGTGAGCTGCTTGCTGCAAATGGTTTTGGTGATGTATACCTTATTTGCGTGACAAGAAACCCAAGTATCAGACATGAGCTATATGTCCAAAAATAGAAACCGGATGCATTCAATTGATGTTGCTGATCACCACTGGGCATCACACAAACCCAGTAAGTGCGGCTGCTCTATTAACTCAATTTAGAGGACTTTGTTTGCCTACTCCTGTGGTGACAAGTGTTAAGTATTGAATGGGACTACAGATTGTCCTGGTTCTAATACAGAGTATGCAAACATTTCTTATACTGTTGTGACATTGCAGCTTATACAATTAAAGTGCAATGTGCAGTGAATAGTGTTTCTGCACATTTCATGACAACAGAGATAAAAGATAAAATTTTGACATGACTTACCTTAGTTATGCACAGTTGCACTCTGCTGCATGATGGTGCACACAGCGCTCTACTGTGCATTGAAGCAGAAGCTTTAAATCATGTTAATTACAACAGGTGAACTGCATCTTAATTAGCAGATCCCACATGGTGAACCTACTCATAAAATGTATAAAGTATGTGTTCTGATTTTCCCTCGATATTTCAAGACCATTGGAATACAGACTTGGAAATTTTAACTGAGATAATGTTAGGAGATGCTGCAGCTATTCTACATCTGTATGTGCTAGAGGCTGAAGACAATGCTGCTAGTGCTGCTGACATTAGGCCAAGGTTGAGAAGGAGAAGAGTGTTCAGGCCCAGGGTAACCTTCCAGGTGCTACATGAGCTGGAGATCGTAGAGCACTACAGGGTGGATAGGGACATATTGCAAGAACTCTGTGAGCTCTGCCACTCTCAACTCAGAGCTAGAGCCAACCAACAGGAACAAATCCCAATGGAAACTAAGGTATAAGTAGCCCCTAGGATATTACCTACAGGTACTTTTCAAAGCCCAACTGGGAACATGATGGGGGTGTCACAGGCATCAGCATCTATGATACTCCACTAGTTCCTGGATGCTATGCTCCTACATGCCAGTGAGCCATGCCCTCTGAGGAGAGGGCCAGCAATATGCAACTGCTCTACCATGTAGCACACTACCCTGATGTACTGGGTGCCATAGATTGCACTCATATACACATTAAGGGACAACCTGGTGAACAGGGTAGAATCTACATTAACCGCAAGGGATACCAGTCCATCAACTGCCAAATCATGTGAAATGCCCAGAAGATTATCTTGAATGTGTGTGTGTGTGCTGGCAACCCTGGCAGTTATCATGAATCCAATATCTGACACATATCACAGCTGTACCAGATGTTTGCTAGGGGGGGACATCCCACAGGGCCATTTACTGGGGGATTCTGGCTATGCCCTGGAACCACGGATGATGACACACATCGGAAATGCACATGCACCCATAGAAGAATGTCATAATGAGGTACACACACAAACTATAAACATCACAGAGCATCTATTTGGGCTTCTGAAGTCACAGTTCCGGTGCCTAGATACATCCGGTGGAGCCTTGCAGTATACTCCATGTGCATGTACACACATATTCACAGTATGTGCTATGTTCCCCACCCTGATCATGCAGAAATAGCTGCAGCAGGATCACCAAGGAGCAGAGACACAGACCCCCCCACCCATGCCTAGGTCACCACTGCCACAGTCACAGGAGGACTTGGAGGAGGAACCCCCAGCCGATATCCCTGTAGGCAGACGTAGGCATACTCAGTATGCCCTTGCTTTGGCTAAGAGACATTGCTTAGCACATTCACTGACCACTTAGGGACCTAGAGACTAATACCTTTCTTCTACTCCCACACATATTTTAAAATTGATGCCAGGCAGCTCACACAACCTATACTATCCATGTATTGGCTGCGTACTGTTTGCATCACACAGAGTCAGCCCTGAACTGAAGTTTTGTCAATTGCCACATTTGCAAGGTAAGGCCTGAACCTAGACTGTATTCTTGAAGAATGTTATGACATATCCTTGTATCTTTTACCTTGTTAGAGTATGCAAATATATAGTGGTGGTTTTGCAGAGAACTTAAATTAACATGTGACTACAGACACTTATATTACTAATATGTGTCCATATGTAATTATTAGGCATCAGGCATGAAACATTCACACAGTCTTATCTCAGCAGAATACTAGTACATTATTCAAGATAGAAGTTAGAAAGTGAGGCTAGACATTGCAGTTTCTGACTTCAGACTTGTTTGTATCCTAACAGTAAATGTAGTTTGTTCCCCTACTCCCCAATACAGGAGTGTCCCCTGCCATCCTGATAAAGCCAGACTTGGGCTGCAGTATGTACATGAAGTACTGTGAACTGTAGTTCATAAACCTGGATAGTTAGGGGTTCTATCCTCATTGTAGCCAACTTGGTGTGTGTATGTGTGTGTGTGTGTGTGTGTGTGTGTGTGTCTGTGTGTGTGTGTGTCCCTATAAAGAAGGGTGTAAGTATTTATCCCACACTTACTTCTCAAATGGCATCGTTTTGTACTGTCTTGTCCCCCACATGGCCTGCTGATGTCATCTCCTGTAAGATCATCTGCAGTCTTATTTGTTTATTTTATTTATTTATTTCCAGTTTGTTAACCAGGAAAATCCATTTGGCAAAAATGAGCTTGTTTTCAATGGAAGCCCGGGGAGAAAAGCTTCATATACAATTATTACAAAGCTAATATCAACAAAGTTAACAAGTACAATACAATTTTCAAAAACTACTAAAACACAGTAATATAGAAAACAGAATAATAACATTTGAGCAATGTGTTGTAACAAAGCAATGAATGAAATTAAAACATGAAATTATTAAATTTAGGCTTATGTTATGGCACCTACATTAAGTACTGAGATCTGTAGCAACATATATAGGTAGGGGTTCTATCCTCACTGCAGCCAACTTGGTGTGTGTGTGTGTGTGTGTGTGTGTGTGTGTGTGTGTGTGTGTGTGTGTGTGTGTGTGTGTGTGTGTGTGTGTGTGTGTGTGTGTGTGTGTGTGTGTGTGTGTGTGTGTTTGTGTGTGTCCGTCCATAAAGAAGTGTGCAAGTGTATATCTCACAATGACATCACAAATGGTATGGTTTTACACTGTTTTGGTGCTTAGACAAACATCCACATGAGGCAGGCGTCCAGTCACTGGTCACCCACATGACCTGCTGATGCCATCTACTATAAGATCACCTGCAAACCTAGCAAAGTCTGACTTGTGCTATGGTGTGTGCATTAAGTACTGTGATCAGTAGCCTGTAGACCTAGATAAATAAGTGTTCTTTTCTCACTTTAGTCAACTTGTGTGTGTGTCTCCATGAAAAAGAGTGGAAGTGTATGTCCTCCACTGACTTCCCAAATGGCATAGTTTTTCATTCTTTTGGTGCTTGCACAAACATCTAGTCAAAGCAGGACTCCCAACTCTTCTCCCCACATGGCCTGCTGATGTCATCTACTATAAGATCACCTGCAGTCTTATTAAATTCTCACTTGTGTCATGGTGCCTGCGTTAAGTACTGTGATCTATAGTCTGTAAACATAGACAGGTAGAGGTTCTATCCTCACTGGAACCAACTTGGTGTGTGTTTGTGCCTCGATAAAGAAGGGTTCAAGTGTGTATCCCACATTGACCCCTTGAACAGCATGGTGCTTGCACAAACATCCAGTGGAAGCAGGCCTCCAAACTCTTGTCCCCAGATGGCCTGCTGATGTTATCTACTGTAAGATCACCTGCAGGCTTATTAAATTCAGACGTGTGTTTTGGCACCTGCATTAAGTACTGTGATCTGTAGCCTATAAATCTAGCTAGGTAGGTGTTCTATTCTTACTTCAGTCAACGTGTGTGTGTGTGTGTGTGTGTGTGTGTGTGTGTGTGTGTGTGTGTGTGTGTGTGTGTGTGCATGTGTGTGTGCATATGTGTGTGTGTGTGTGTGTGTGTGTGTGTGTGTGTGTGTGTGTGTGTGTGTGTGTGTGTGTGTGTCTCTATAAAGAAGACTGGAAGTGTGTATCCCCCACTAACTTCCTAAATGACATTGTTTTGCATTGTTTTGGTGCTTGCACAAACATCCAATCAAAGCAGGCCTCCAAACTCTTGTCCTCACATGTCCTGCTGATGCCATTTACTATACGATCACCTGCAGTCTTATTAAATTCTGACTTTTGTCATTGTGCCTGCATTAAGTACTGCAGTCTATTGTCTGTAAACATAGACATGTAAGGGTTCTACACTCACTGCAGCCAATTCTTCTCCAATGGCATGGTTTTGCACTGTTTTGGTTCTTGCACAAACATCTATTTGAAGCAGACCTCCAAACTCTTGTCCCCCACATGGCCTAGTGATGTCATCTACTATAAGATCACCTGCAGTGTTATTAAAGTCAGACTTGTGTTGTGGTGCATGCATTATGTACTGTGTCTTTTAGTCTATAAACTTAGGTAGGGGTTCTATTCTCACTGCAATCAACTGTGTGTGAGCTGTTGGTGTCTGTTGCACAGAGCAGTTTACAGCAGCCTATGGGACACTGTCCCCTCCTCTTCAGTAGACACCACTGATGTCATCAGTGATATCAGATTATTGCATATGTATTCATCATAATAGGCTATGGTTACACACTGGCCTGGCAGATGGGTAGATGTCATCTCCTACTATATAAGACAGGCAACAGTGACATTCCTTTTATTGTATGCACAAACATCATGACATCTATTGTCAGTGGTGATGGACAGGTTGGCACATGAAATTACACAGGAGTCCCTGTGGACTGTGATGTTTGCAGATAATATTGTGATCTTTAGTGAGAGTAGGGAACATGTTTAGGAGACCCTGAAAAGGTGGATATATGCTCAACATAGAATAGGAATGAAAGTCAGCAGGACTAAGAATATATGTGTGTGAACAAGATGGAGGATAGAAAAATAGTGAAGATGCAGGGAGTAGAGATGGTGAAGGCATACTTTATTTATTTATTTATTTAACATTTGTTAACCAGGAAATTCCAAATTGGAATGAGCCAATTTTCAGAGGAGGCTCAGGGAGAAACACTCCAGATGCATGCCTTTGTAATGTGGGAGGAAACTGCAGCACCCGGAGGAAACCCACAAGAATACAGGGAGGACATGCAGACTCCAGACAGAAGGAACCCCAGGTGAGAATTGAACTGGGGAACCTCTTGCTGTGAGGTGACAACACTACCGTTGCACCACTGAGCGTATGACTTGAAGTACTTGGGATCAACAGTTCAGAGTAATAGTGAGTGGGGAAGACAGGTGAGAAAAAGACTTCATGCAAGGTGGAGTGGGTGGAGAAGAGTGTCATGAGAGATTTTTGACAGACGGGTATCAATAAGAGTGAAAGGGAAGGTCTACAAGATGGTAATGAGACCATCTATTTTATATGGGTTGGAGACAGTGGCACTGACAAAAAAACAGGAGTCATAACAGGTGTTGGCAGAGTTACAGATGTTAAGATTTGCATTGGGTGTGCTGAGGATGGACAGGAATATTAATCCATATATTAGAGTATCAGCTCAAGTTGTATAGTTTGGAGACAAAGCTAGAGTGGTGAGATTGTGTTGGTTTGGACATGTGAAACAAGCATATGTAACTTCTAGTTAGAATTATCATAGTGGACTACCTAAAGAACTTGCACAGCTGAATTTCACCAGCAGTTGGCAAAAGTTCACAAGGAACAAATAACCAAGTTAAATCTGTATAAGGCAATCTGTAAGACTCAAACTAATAACTTAATTTGTTAAGTCCAGTGTGTATTGTTTTGTAATGTTGAATCTGCTGGAAGGATATCCCCACTTGCACCACCACTTACCCACACTCACAGGTCTTTTACTGCTGAAGGGGAAGCTACATTAACACTTCAGCATATTTCACTCTTAGTGTAATATATCCTTGGAAAGACATTGAAAAGCCCATAACTATAAAATTAGATGCTGTGACTCGAGACAAGTATTTAGAGTTCAGACACCTTGTCTTTGTATCTATAAACATCCTATCTCACTGTTTATGGTGGTAAACCATCTGGGGGAGTTCTTCCTGCTCTGTTTGCTATGCTCACTCTGCTTCCCTGCCCTTCCCCCATATCCCACCCTCCCCAGCACCTCTACTCTTATCCTAAACAAACCTCTCCCCCTCATTCCTATGATCCAATTAAATACACCTCTACCTTATCCACACCCACAATTCATGCGCACCTTACTTTCTTTTATTTAGCCAAACTTTCTGCTCTCCCTTACATTCATCACCTTGAATGCACATGCCTTCTACTATAATTTTTTGCATCCTACTCTAATTTACCATCACAATACAATCACTACCTCAAATTATTTTACATTAATTCCAGGGTTACCACTTTCTCTTCTACTATACACACAAACTAGCATTGCACCATAATTTTACTACTGACCAATCACATCTCCCCCATCCATCATTATCAAAAAAGTGCATGGTAAAGCACCTAGCCACATTATCAAAGCCCACGCTGAAGTCAAAACATTTCCAACCTTACCTTCAGCTGCACACATATCACATGATAAGTCTCTATTTACACCTGATACTACATTCATACACACAAATTCCATGCTTACTATTTTTAAACCCACTATCACACTTGACATGCTCCTCCTAACTTGCACAGCCTCTTTACTCTTAATTCTCAACCTCACTACAGCTAAATCCTCGCATACCCCCACACACCAATACACATCAACAACCTCCTCTAACCCTCTCCCCAATAAACAACACAGCTTCTCACATATCTCCTCCCAGCTTTTCCCCTATACCCTCCCATTTTATTCAAACCACAAACTGGCCTCCTCACCTCCTGTGAAACCACACTTGACACCAGTACCCTCACCTAGGAATTAAAAACACTTCCCATGGTATGCATTCCTCATTACCTATCTACTCAAATGTGGACACATACATCCTAACCCTGGCCCACCCTCTAATCCTAGCCACAAGAGTAACCCCAAATATTTAAACATACTTACACTTAACTTTAGAAGTATATGTAATAAAATAGCCCTACTACATGCCTGGATTGATCAACCTAAACTTGACATACTAGCCCTTACTGAAACATGGCTACACCCCAATGTAAAAGACTCAGAAATAATACCTCCAAACTTTGCAATAACCAGAAGAGATAGATCTAAAAAAGGGAGAGGGATAGCACTTCTATATCCCTCTACACTCAACATCACACCCTACATGACTAATATACCCATCTTTCCCAATGCTGGGGTACTAATCTCTTTTTTGAACCTCAATATATCAAAAAGCATTTGCATAATAGTAATATATATCCCACCAGGTAACAATATACCAGTGTTGGAAAATATTTTATCCTGGACATCCCAAACAATAAACCTTTAAACAATAATCTTAGGAGACATAAATATAGACTGGAAAACCACAGCTTCTGACTCCCCCACAAATAGTATAAATATGTATGTTTTTTCTCAGCTTATCAATGATCCAACAAGATACAGCAAAGATCTTACCTACCAATCCACCTTAGACTTGATTCTAGTATCCCACCCTGCCAATTACCCCTCTTCTGATACACTGTTTAGCTCCCTGAGTGATCATCTACCAGCTTATTCCCTTAGAACAAACTCCCAACAACTAAGAGCACACACTATAAAATCAGTTAGGAACTCAACTAATTTTTGTCCGCATAAATTCAACAATCTCCTACAGGAAATAGACTGGACACCCCTTAAACAACTACACCTTAATGATGCTGTACTATACTTTACTAACAGCTTCTTTCACATACTTAATACACCAGCTCCCATTCGTATGAAAAGAATCAAAAATAACTCAGCACCATGGCTCTCTCAGTAATGTAAACACCTGATGAAGCAAAGGGACCTAGCCTGGTCAACCTGGAAACAAAACAAAAAATAACAAAATCATGTTAATTTCAAAACACTATGCAACAAAGTGATAAAACTAATCAAGAGAGATAAGAAGTCATATTATTCATAGCTTCCACTCCAGCATAAAATCAAACCCAGTAAATGTTGGCACTCCATATCTTCTCTACTTAACCTTGGAAAAATGGAGAGCACACCCTATCACCTGATACCCCTCCATCACAAATAGCTGAAAACTTTAACAAGCACTTCATAAAATCAATTTCATACCTACTAACACCCGTAATGCTAGACCCCCCCACCCTTCCACCTATTCAGACACTGACCCCAGGCCATCAACTACTTCTAACCCTGTCATTACTAACTCCCCTACTCAACAAAATGTCATACAACCCCATTCTCATTTCAGCCCATACCCACTGACACCATTAAGAAACTGCTACAAAAACTAAAACCCTGCTCTACCTCAGCTAACAATCCCCCCCCCCATACTACCTCAAACTGGCTGCTAACTCAGTCACCTACCCAATCAGTATCCTTATAAATAGGTCTTTATCCAATTCAGAAGTACCTACCATATGGAAACAATCTCACATCACCCCCATCCACAAAGAGGCAACTCTTTTGATCCATCCAATTTCCACCCTATATCCCTCTTGTCACCCATATCCAAAATTCTTGAGAGGTATCCATCAGCAGGTAATGTAATATCTATTACAAAACAATCTTTTAACCAAAACCCAACATGGCTTCCGACCTAGCCACAGCACAGCTACAGCCCTATTATCTTTTACAGAAACCATGAACAAGGCCAGAGATGCAGGATGCTATACAGCCTCAGTATTCCTTGATCTCTCCAAGGCCTTTTACCACTTACTTTTGAACACACCGTCTAACTAAGGATTCTCACATAACACAGTAAAATGGTTTCAGAGCTACCTCAAGGATCATAAACAAGCAGTGAAATGGTCCATCGAACTCTCACCCTTTCTCCACAACCTTACTGGAGGCTCCATCCTAGGACCCCTATTCTTCAACATTTTCACAAACAACCTTCAAACTGTCTCTCTCCCTGAGACCCTCATTCAATATGCTGATGATTCCACCATAATCTGCACTGTTCAATCACTACCAGAACTACTCTCAAAAACTCAACAGTCCTTTACTGCAGTCGAATCCTGGCTAAGAAATGCCCAACTCTTTCTTAATCCAAAGAAGACAAAATTAGTACTGTTTCATCTCAAAAACACCTCCCCTGTCACTGATCATTTCAACATCCTTGCATCTGACAACACTGCCATAGAAATAGTGCAGGAAACCAAACTTCTAGGTGTTATCATTGACAATAAACTTTTATTTGACCCCCATATACAGCAAAATATAAAGAAAACTCATCAAAAACTGGGACTCTTATATAGAAACAAACATTTCTTTACTGCAGCAACCAAAACTACCCTTGCAAAAATATTTATACTTCACTCTCTTCTTTATGGTGTCCCTATCTTAACTAACTAAATTCTACCCTAAGCAAGTTGGAACAGTGCTACAACAAAGTTTGCCACAAACTCTAAATATCACATACACCACTGTAAACCCCCCTAGAATTAAACTGGCTTGAACTCCCAAACCAACTTGCCTTTATTCAGCTATCCACCTTGCACAACCTTATTTTCAACCCTACTGCCTGCCCTGTACTAGCCAACCTAGTCACACCTTGCACACCAAATTGATCCATATGATCAGAAGACACAAATTTCTTAGCTATCTCAAAACCCATAAGAAAACCAGGTCACTCTCTGTATTCATACTCTGTCTCTATAGTTTGGAATTCACTACCTCTAGCTACCAGGTCTATGCCTGGCCTAACCCATTTCAAAGCCTCTTTAAAAAAATCATCTCAAAAATACATGGTTCTGCTCCTGCATAAAGCCTGCCTAATGCTCAGGTCTTCCTCTTCTGTCACATTTTAATCCCTCACAGACTGCAAGATCCTAAAGCTCTTCCAACTCCTTCTCTGCTTCTATACCATATCCTTAAGCTACTGCTCGGGCATTGTTGCTTCTATTCTTAACTCTCTCTCTCTCTCTATCTATCTGCATCACTAACTTTCTGTCTGCTATTTTCCTAACTGAAACTAACATTCTATTTTGCATGTACAGTCAATGTCACACATTGCACTACCTATGTACCTTTTTTTGGACAGTATCTACATCATGTATGATGAGAATGACTATTATCGTCTGTAATGTTTTACCTGTATAGAATTCTCTAGATGTGTAGTAATATATTGCAACATATTGTAGCAGTTTGTTATTTCAACTTCTTTTTCATATAGCATTTCTAATGACATCTTTATTGTATTGGATTATACTGTATTTCTATTGTACTGTATGTGGAGCTTTTCTCCCCGGGCCTCAGCTGAAAATGGGTTCTGTAGACACAGTCAGACCACCCCGGTAAACAAATGTCAAATAAATAAATAAATGCATACATAAATAAATAAATGTGCTGAGGAGTGATGCTGGGTATATTGGCAGAAGGATGCTAAGGATGGAGTTGCTAGGTAAGAGGAAAATAGGAAGGCTTAAGATAAGGTTTATGGATATGGTGACACAGGACATGCAGGTGGTTGGTGTGACAGAGCAAGATGCAGAGGACAGGTGGAAATGGAAGCAGATAATCTGCTATGATGACTCCTAATGGTACTATCCAAAAGAAGAAGAAGAAGAAGATGATGATGACATCTGCTTTTGGAGAAACCTCATCTGTACACTTGTGGCAGGAGTGTACAGTAGGAGTATCTGGACTCAGTTTGAGTTTTAACAGTGTGTCTTTGTATTACCTGCTCTGCTCCGGATTGTGTGGAGAGGCTGTAACACTTTGCCCTTATACATGCAGAAATGTGAATACACTTATTTTCAAATACAACCAGCTGCTGCTATGTAGCAGAGCAGATCTAGCTGCCAGAATCTCTGTAACATAACAAGCAGCAATTTAACCACTTACCTATCAATAGCAGAAGTATTGATCTACCTTATGAAGGACCTTCTAATTTACACTCTATAGATTAGCCCCCTGAAAATAACAGTCAGATCACATATCTGCCTCCTTTTTACATTCTCTGTGCAGACACCAGGTTCAAACCTCACATTATCACCAATCATTTTCCCTCTGTTTCCTCTGCTAGCATAATTGACATGAGTTTTTGACTCAGTGCAGATAATGCCTCATGTGCACTGAATAGTCTGCATCTCCTACATCACTGAAGTACAATTTTAAAGAGATCCACGTATATTAGGAATCTGGAATCAGTGGTCTCTTGCTTCCAGAAGAGTAATGCTAAAGAGGTTGTCTGCTCACACACCTTGACTCCTACTCAAAATATGCACCCAACAGAAACCATCATGTGTAGAGGTACTCTCCACAAACCAACCTAAACAGCAGACACATCCAAAACAGAATCATGTTACATCTAACGCTACACCCAAATCAGACAATACACATAAGAAATAGTATCACCAATGTCTCACCATAGAAGTGCTTAAGGCAATGGGCATCTATTTCAAAGGTTTTCATAAATGTTGCCTGTATCGTGAGATGTACAGATGCCCCACTCACCAGCTTAAATAAGGATAAGTTTAGTGTCAGCTGTCTGGTAGAGGTAGTCATCACAGCACACATGTAATGAAGTCTCTCAACAAGAAGTCCCGCTCTTAATCCAGCATACTTCATGTTGGTATGCGCAACCTGAGATGTGACTATATGAAATATACGAACACAGACATGCTTGACCTATCTAAATATGGGTCCCAGCCAGGTATGTCCCTATTTTTGAGTAGCATTATACCCTTGCCTAGGATGATACCACTAGATAAAGAACAACAGATTTTCTGAATTTGCCTAAGTCCCTGGTGTCATTCTAAGATGATACAGTACCTGTCAGTGTGGGATGACATGGTGGATAGAGCATGCTACTTTGCTAGACATAAAGTACTTGACTGCACCATAATCCCTTTATTTGGCAAGGTCGCAAAAACAGAATTACTACTGTGAAAATATACAACTCCAACAAAGTAAGGGTTATGCTGATAAACCCTATGAGTTCATATCTTAAACTGCACTCTCTGTAGGCACTCTTCACAGTGGAGATGATGATATCTGTACAGTCACAAAAACCTGGTTCAAGGCTGCTGTACGTACTCTAGCTTTGCAAGGCAACAATGTCTTCCAAACATCCAGACAGCAAATGGAAGTTATAAAAAGACTGTGTCATATCTATTTACATTGACGATCATTACTCCTCAGGACTGGTTAGAGAAGATAACTATATGGAGTTATTCTACATCCAATGTACTGTGAATAGTAAACCCCTTCATGTTATTACCATTAATAGGTCACCATCCATAAGCAAGAAAGGCTACATAGTCTTTTTATAACTACATGGACCAATTAAAGTGAGTGAAATTATTCATTCATTGATTGGGATAATTATAGGACAACAAACTCACTTACACAATATTACCTGGAATTTGTGAACTGAAATGCACCACCCACAAGGCTATCTCATATCCCAGAACTGTCCCTCAACAATATGAGTGAACAATGCAATGTCACATACATAGTGCCTGCACTGTTAATCCAACCATAAAACAATATGTTTTGAAGTAGATATAGCTACTGAACTCCTTAAAGGAGGAGTCAGGTTCAAAAACATCATCCAAGGTAACTACTTCCTCCTATAGGATGGTCTAATCTACTTCTAAGCTCCAGTTTCCACAAAGGACACCAAAAGCTATAGTAAGTTACTCCCTGATGCCCTGTCTACACATCTACACAGATTTATAAACACAGCCGTGCCTGATAGTCTCAAACAAAGATCCTCAGGAAAGTGCAAAGCATACTGGTGGATGTCTGCCATTACTACATTATACACTAAGTGAAAGAAGCTGTTTACAAATACAACATTGAGAAACCAGTACTGGAAGGCGACTCTCTTCAGCATAAACATGCAAATAAGATACCTTCAAAAACCATCACAGAGCAACTATGCTAATAATTTTCAAAACAAATCCAGGGATAACCATAAGGCTTTCTTCATTTACATCTGCAAACGATATATATAACTTAGACATATTTGAAACTAATTGTGCATGGTATCACACACACTGACCCAGTGTAAATTCCAAACCTGCTAAAAAAAAGTGTCCCCAACCCTCCACCAAATTTAGTACAAACCATGTGTGCAACATCACCTCCAACCTGTGGTATCTACAAAGAAAAAGTTATCACTGTCCTCTCCAAGACTAGGAACACAGTCTCCATGGGACCAGATGGCATTCAGGACTATGTTCTTCATGTGCTTCAACAGTGAGCTACTCCATTAGGTACTGCATTCAACCACAGTCTGAATACTGCTGCTGTCCACATTGAATGGAATACAGTGATCATTTTCCAACCACACAAGGGATGATCAGCAAAATACAAGTATAATTATAGACCCATAACTTTATTTAACCTCTGCTGTAAGGCATTGGAAACTATTTGCATGCATCTTAGACACAAGGATATAGGTGACCTCCAAACACTAGATGTATTCCAGTTAGATGTTCTCAAGAGTAGCTTGTGGCTGGAAAACCTGATGGGATTCAACACTGTGACCAGAGGCATAGACAAAGTCAAAGCTGTGCACACATCCTATTGTAACTTGGCCAAGGCCTTCAACATAATCCAGCATTTGGTCTTAGTGAGAAACTAACTAAGATGAATATCAAATTTTATGTTATCAGTTGGTTTGGAAATGGGATCACAGACCAACAACATTCAATCACAGTGGGAGACTTCACCTCAAGCAGCAAATCTGTCACCTGTCTGGTAACAGAAGTGTCAGTGCTGTGGCCCCTCATGATTGATAGATGCTTCTCAGAAGTCCAGAACAAAACAGAGACTCTGTGGTGAACCACCTTTGTGACACTAATGACTACTGACAAAGCCATGTGTGTTACATCAAGTGCACAAAAATGGATCAGCATACCTTGTGGTAATAGCACATGTTCCTGCTTATTATAAAATAACCAAGAATACACTATTCCCCAATTCTGTATTGATAGATCTTGGAACACATTTTGACTGCAACCTAGGTCTACTGTGGAGAGGAAGGCATTCTACATCTTACATCTGATTAGCAAAGGTGTTGTATCAATAGAAAAATATGTTATCAGCCACCTATACTCATCCCTCATCAGCCGTATTAATGAATATAATCCTCCCTTTGATATGTATTGTACCAGACACTTACAACAACTTGACAGTCCTTAGACATTTCTGAGTAATCAAACATCAGAGGGTCTCCAACATGTGTCTTCTGTAGGCAGACTGAAGTAGCTGTCCCTGTGTGCAGTATCATATAGATAGCTATGAGGTAGACTATGTTTGCCTTACAGGGCTATCTGTGACCAAAATGGGATGAAAATGCTGCACATCCATAAGTCATGTGCGACTAGACTTGCCTGTTCTAGGCACCTCAACGTACACTATGACATACATAGGACATGCTGGAGAGACAGATGCAGCTATCAAAGGTTGTCACTCATCTGCAGTAGCCTTCAAATCAATGTCAAGCAGAGTGCCTCCATTACCCAGTTTAAGTAGAGGCTGGATGACTTGATGTGAAAATGTTATCTGCTATTGATCATTGCTGCTTCTCTCCTGGACATGGGTGGTCCTTGCTAGACAAAACTTGGCCATGTATTATAGCTGCCATTGAATATTATATTGTGATGTAACAGCTTTACTTCTAAACATCATCAAGTCAATACCCTAGTCACATCCTATGAACCTCAGAACCTATGGTGATGTACATCCAAAAATGAACATTGTACTGTATTACTGTTCTGATGAGATTTGTCTTCAGTGCTGGCATACAATCCTGAGCTCTGAATCTGATGGGTTGACTTTGGATGTGCCCCCATAAGTTTGTACTAAACATTCCTTAAAGAGAAAGTTCGATATATTAATTAGACGCATTTCATTGTCTGACTTCATAACCCTTGCAAAAGCATCCACTATAAAGTAGAGAAATTATTATGCTAGCAACTAACTGGTTAAGTACAATCTAATTGACAGGTACAGTTATCAGATCAACAGCACAAATGGAGGCAATAAATTCATATTAATATAGACATAGACAGTCACCATGTGCATGAGACACATAGCTTTAGTATTCCTGATTCCAAAAGATAAACAACAGGCATGTAGCACAGTTATCATCACTTCCACAGGGCATTGTGTTGGGGTGCAGGAGGCCTAGGCTGACACAAAAGGTTGGCGACCGTGTGTGAGTAAGCAAGGGAAGCAGGCAAGATGGACCATGTAAATGTTGCGTGTGTGTCTGTAGGTTCCCTCAATGTGACATTGGTGTGTGAGTGTCTGCATGAACACAACGAAGCTCAGTGCTAGCCCTATGTGTCTGTATGTTGAACAGCTGTATGCTGTGCATGGTATAGCTGACAGTTCAATGTCTCCTCTCCCGACCATGGAACTGACTCTGCTAAGAGTTGCACTGGCACATCCATGCCCAAGGTCAGATGCTGTGCTAGCACCCGAAGGTGACCAAAGTCTGCTGGATGTGCTTCCTTCACAGGAATGCCCAGGACCATGACCCCATGGCTTGCTACATCTGGGTGTGGACAGCCCACTCCTTGCTGGAGCAGTGGATGTACTGCCACTATGGTAGCATAACCGGGCACATCCACGTTGGCTCTCAGCAGATGTAGTTGCTGACCTACACTCACGAGACCAACGTTCCTCTCCCAACAGACATTCCATCACAGAGAATGTGGATTCCATGACAGATGCTCTCCTCTCCCTCACAGACACATCCCATTCCAACATGTCATTCAACCGATCCAGGGAATCAACAACATGATGGAAACAATCATGCATGTCAGACTGTGCTGCATCTATAACCTTAAGCATTCTTCTGGAGTCCTTTCTAAACATGCCTGTGCCTCCATGATGGCCCTAAACATATGTTGAGTGACATATGAAGATAAACCTGCAACAGGTGGAGGAGGGACAGCAGGCCTCCATTGATCACCCTTATCAATCCACCTGCATGGCACCTTGCCAACAGTTTGGCTATGGCCGTTGTCAACAGTCACTGAAGCCACAGTAGCCACACTTCCCTGGTCAATGCCCTTGCCCTCCATCTGTCCAATATCTATGGCCTCAGTGGACTGGGTATGCATAGGCATACTGGCTGTGTCTGGTGATCATGGGGGTGGGGGGTCCTGGGATATCAACCTCTGTGTCAGATTCAGCCTCTGCAACCCCCAGCTGTGCCTCGCTTTGACCACCATCATCATC
The DNA here is from genome assembly GCF_019279795.1 of Protopterus annectens. Lineage (NCBI taxonomy): Eukaryota > Metazoa > Chordata > Ceratodontiformes > Protopteridae > Protopterus > Protopterus annectens. The sequence goes on from NC_056733.1 coordinate 1,906,024,105, forward strand.
GGAGTCTGATGAGACACTGGCAGGGTCACAGAGCCACTTCCATGTTCATCTGTGATAAAAGGAAGGAAAACAGGAATACATTAATTACCTGCACTACTATGCTGCAATACATGTTAAGCAATTTACACTGCTGTCACTATTACAGATGTTTATACCTCTCAATCTCTTAGAGCAAGAAATTTGGGCAAAGCTATGAATAATGGGTGGACAAAGGCCCAAATATAGTGACCATTGTGACACATTGCCCTTACAAACCTAGAGAGTTGATAGAATAACAGGTATTGCTTCACCATGACATTTCTGAAGGGTATGCAGTCTGAATGTGAAATCACTATCATTATTTTATGTCTCCAATCATTAATGACTTGTCAGTAGTTTGCAAGTCAATCACTATGATCTTAAGTACTGAGTCAAACATCTGGCCATTCAGCAAATGTCTGTATAGTTGACAAGTATGCAGACAGGACAGCAATATATATAGCAGGCCTGAGAGAACACTTTAGCAGATATGTTGGAAAATATCTACAGTACTGACATAAATATATTCTGCTTAGCAACTGCAGGAGCCCTATATTCGTGAATTTCTGATGGTCTTGAAAAAAGAAGTAAAGCAAGAGGTAATGGCAACAGCACCACATTTAGTAGTATAACAGGATAATATTTTTAATCATCTGTATCTACAGTAACTGCAGTGTTAACAAGAATTTGGCTGATAACTTCAAAATAAGCTTAAAACTGCAGCTATCTTAAATTCCCCCACCAAAAACACGACACACATATAAAATATAACACAGTATACTGATGCTCTAACAAAGCATACCTGGAAACTCCTCCTGAGATGTAGGAATGGCACCCATGTCCAGAATGTATTGGCTGATGGATTGCTGAGAATTGTCCTATGTGGCAATGTTTGTCAGGAATTCCTCTGTGGCAGTGAAAGGGTATTCTGCTGCAGACCCACCACTGGTGATATGTTGATTATGTACCACTTCAGCTGCATACCTCCTCGCAGCATGAATCATGTCAGTGGCTCTGTGTCGCACCTGCTCATAGCTGCAACTGTGTCACCCAGTTGCATTAAGGTTTTGGACCAATTAGTTCCACAGGGGACTATATTATAAAATTGAAAAGACTTTACCGTGAACGCTCACATGAGCAAAAATGCCGGTAATTGAAGTTGCTATTGTGGGGGGCTGTGCCCCCCCCCCCCCGCTAAATATATATTCTAACTCTGAAATCACACTACAGTGAGGAAAGGGTAAACATCCCACTCCTCACTGTAACACAACCCCACAATCATGGTTTCGATTCCCGTCATTTTCGCTCATGTGAGAGTTCGTGCTAAAGTCTTTTCGTGCATCTAATATAGATCCGTCCCACAGGGCTCCTCGAGCATTCTGACATATTGGCCCACTCTCTAGACATCAGAACTGCATGATGTTGGTGTAATGCCTCAGTTATGAGGTAATTCTCTGCCTCAGAAAATAGGGGTCTATGGTGAGTGGGCACATTGTTTACCGAAAGACAAAATAATCATAACTATTATAAGGATCACATAAGTACATATAAAGTGTGTTCAGATAAAGAAGTAAAGGAAGGCTGTCAGTATTCCCCACTTGACTACAATTTAAAGATGCAACAGTGGTCAAAAAAATGACAAGGGGGTACAAAACAAGGAGAGCAGCAAGAGGAACATATCCATGTTTGTGCCATAACAGATACTCAACTATGCCCACCCACCCACCCAACAGTCCATTGTAGTTTGTGCAATAGCAGGAAACTGTCTCCCCCCAACACACAAACAAAATAATAGGCTAAGGAAAAATTGCACTAACCAAACAATAGTAAATGTTAAAAGTGCTCTACATCCTCTGTAGCTCTCAAATGACTGGAAAACAAGGTCATATCATGAGTACAGTTCTAACAAATGCATACAGATTTACTTCACATTATTTCTAAGTACATTCCTGCATATTCATTATTTAGGTAACAAAATGGATACATACCTGATGGAGTACAATACTCCTCTGTCAAAATATACTGCTCCAAAAGAAATGTGCAACTGAGTTTGACTTATGAAATAACTCTTATCCACATTGGTTTGCTAGCTACACATTTGCCTTTTCGGTGTACATTAGTAGTTGATTGTATCTGGCCTAATCTGTGCTTTAGAGATTCTAATTGTAGCATACACTGCTGAATTGCTGTGGAGATACTCAGCAAGATATAAGGCATCAATGTAGACTCCATGCCCTTTCGTGTATATGGAGTAAGAAAATAGTGGACTACAGACACAAAGTAAACACAGACAGATTGTTAGTAGCATCTTCTTTTTAAATACAATTGTCTGTGCTACAGGCTGAAGCTACTGCTGCTGCCAATAGCCATAGACAGAGAGGTTGAGGACTTTGCAGGCCAACAACACAGTAGAGGAACTGTGAGACCTCTAGCAGCCTTGAGTTAGATACCAGAGCCAAAAAAAGGGAACCCATCCTACTGGAACTTAAGGTATGTTTTGAACTTAGTATCTTAGCCACAGGTACCTTTAACAGATGACAAGAGGACATGCTTGGTGTGTCATAGGCATCAGCATCTGGGATCTTCCAAACATTCTTGTATGCTATGCTACAACATGGCAGAGGCCACATATATTTTAACATAAGTTCTGAGGAGAGGGTCACAAGAATGCTACGACTGTAACATATATTGCACTGCACTCTAGTAATGTGTGCCATACATAACAGTCATGTACATAAGAGAACAACACCTGGGGAACAGGGTAGGGTCTACATTAACCATAAAATCTACCACTCTAATAACTGCCAAGTCATGTCTAATGGCATGGGAATCATCTGTAATGTGTGTTCTGGCAACCCTTGCAGTTAACACAACTTCTATATGTTCCACATCTCCCAAGTGCACCAGATGTGTGCTATGAGGGATCTCTCCAAGGCTCACTTAGATGTGGATGAATGGTATGCACTGGAGTCATGCCTGATGAAACACATCAGAGATGTGCACAAACACGCACACACACACACACCCACCCCCCCCCCCACACACACACACACATGAAAACTTTAATGAGGCACACAATCCAACCTGTAATGTCACAGAGCATGTTTTTCATCTACTGCACTCACAGTGCCAGTGCCTGCACACCTCTGGCTAAGGTCACAATTACAATCCACTGACATGTCCCTCAGTGCTCATAGTATGTGCTATGCTACCCAAGTTATCATAGTGGAAACAACCTCAGCAGGATCATCAAGGGGAGGGGGAAACACATCCTACTAACAATGCCAAGGTCAATACAGCCACAGGCCAATGATCACTCAGAGGATGACCCAGCAGTAGGTGTGGTTGTAGGCAGACATAGGCATGCTTAGTATGTCCTTGCATTGGCTATGAGACAGGTTCAGCGCAAACTCCCCCCCCTCCCCACCAAAAGGGCAAATATCTATCCCAGCAGAGTGCTGCTCCCCTGACATCTCAGATGCTCAGGTAAGAGTCATCCTCTCCAAAGCAAAAAACGCAGCATCAATGGGACCAGACGGTGTCCCGGGCTGTGTCCTATATGAACTCCAAGAAGAGCTAAACCCAAACATAAAACTACTGTTCAATCTCAGCCTTACTACAGGATATGTACCCAAAGAGTGGCGTACAGCAACAGTCGTCCCTCTCCACAAAGGTGGTGCCTCAACGGATCCTGGAAACTATCGCCCCATAAGCCTGACTAGCTTGGTCTGCAAAGCTATGGAAAGGATCATCATGGACCCCATAAATAAAGATATTGGGGACCTACAGACACTGGATCCTACCCAGTTCGGCTTTGTTAAGGGCAGATCTTGCCTATTAAACCTGGTCGATTTCTTTGAACCAGTCACCAAGGCCATTGACGAGGGGAAGGTGGTCCACACAGCCTACCTGGACCTAGCAAAAGCCTTCGATACAATACCCCACTTGGGCATTATAGATAAGCTCACCAGCTTAAATATAAACCCCTATGTCACTAGATGGGTTGCAAAATGGCTCAAGGACAGAACCCACATGGTTAGAATTGCTGGAGCTATGTCAGACTCCAAACCATTTACAAGTGACATCCCACAAGGCTCAGTCCTGGGACCTCTCTTGTTCGGTATATATTTCTCAGAGGTACAGGACAACATGGAAGGACTGTGGCTGATCAAGTTCACAGATGACTGCAAACTAGGCACCACAATCGACTCTCCAGCTGACACAAGCATCCTACAAAAGGGCCTCATAGAAACAGACAACTGGTGCCAGAGCCATGGCCTCAAGCTAAATGCCAAAAAGTATATAGTCATCCCCTTTGGCAAAAACAAAGTGCCCACAAATTACCACATAGGTGGTAATCTATTAAGTACGGAAGAAGTAATTAGGGACCTGGGGACCCAAGTTGATAGCAATCTCTCATTTGAAAACCACGTGGCCAAAGTGGTTAGAAAAACATTTTATATAGCCCACCTAATCATGAAGGGATTCACATCTAGATCAGGGGAGGTCATCTTGCCTCTTTACTCATCCCTCATCAGGCCCATAATTGAGTACAATGCCCCTTTTGGGATGTACCATACCAGACACCTGCAGCAACTGGAATGACCTCAAAAGTACCTCACCAAGAGGATCAAAGGGCTCAAACAGATGCCATATGCTGCCCGGTTAAAGAAAATCCAGCTCTACTCAGTGGCATACCACCTTCTCAGAGGAGATCTGTGCCTGACGTATAAAGCCATGTCCAACCCAGAATTAATGGACATGCTGCACCTCAGAAAATCCAAATCCCATCGAGCTACATGCTCGAGAGACTTGAACCTCAGCACTGAAATAAATAGGACATGCTGGAGGGACAGATTCATAACCCAGAGGTTCCCTTCACCCTGGAATAAAATCCCAGTCCAGGTTAGGCAGAGTCCCTCATTGACTCTCTTCAAGAGGAATCTTGAGTGGATGGGAGATCGTAGGTTTACCCCGGGTATCACTTCTGTGTCACTGTTAGACAGAAGCACAGTATACTAACCTCGAAAAAGGGCATAGCAAAATTCATTTAAAATGGGTGGCAAAAGCCAAACACACTCTGGCTAGGCTTATAAATGCCCTAGGGCAGATAGCCTAGTATGAACCTATGAACCTATGAAGACATACCACAGTGACTCACCACCTAGGAGCCTAAAACCATCCTCCGACATCACTATACATTTGTACTAGGGAAGCATTAGAGATAACAGTTCTTAACCATAACTAAATCAGACAACAGAGAGAATGCCAGACATGCAGAGTAACCAGACTAACACAGTCTTATTAGTGCCATAGCAGAAACACACCTTTGCTTCCCCACCCGCAAAGGAACAGTCAATGCTTGTTTGTGACATCCAACCTGTCTTTCCTTATTTGGCAGCCGCATATCATATTATTCCCAGTTAATATACTTTGACATTGTGAATGCAATGATATAGAATGGAGTATACACTATATGTCCCAGAGTAGTGGACAGATAACTGATAAATGACCATGGAACACAGACATGTAAAATAGTGTTGTATATTTGCAAGCAAAAATCATAATGGGATATGTAATTAGTAAGTGCAAAATTTTAAAAGGGAAACATTTCACTACATGTACAGGTAACATAATATTTTATTATGACTGTACATTATTTTCAATTTGATTGTGTGTTAGATGACTGTTGTTTGCTATGTGTGAAACACAGGCTTAAGGCAGCCATCCTGTGTTCTGCATGTGCATTGGATGATGAATTGGATTGTAGACCTATGTGGGCATATTTCCTGTGTAGGAAGATAGTCTACTGTGTAGGTAATAATTGATTTTATTTTCTGCCTATTATCACTTCTTTTTATTGCCGTATTTAGAGCCACTGTGTGCATGTTGATGTGCATGGCACAAACAGCCTCAGCTATGCACAGCTGGTTTGTGCGCACAGCGGCAGTGCACAAACTGTAGAAGTGGACCACCCAGGTGGCAGATGAGACCCAGACATCTAAAAATAGACCTGGAATGCATTCTCTTAATCTTAGTCTGCATAGCACCAACCCACTAAGAACTGTGTGTCACAGTGAAAACCTCAGGATAAATATTAATTAGTAGATGTTCATGTAATTTCTCCTGTGGCTACAGATGTTAAGCGTTGACCTGAAGTTCACATGGTCCTGGGTTCTGAAACAAGGATTGCAGCTTGTATTTTAAAATGTGATCTTGCATTAGATAGCAATGAAATTAAACATGCACATGCATTCTTTCATCCTTCTACTGGCAACAGCTGTAAGTGTAGGACTACCATGGATAAGGTCCAGGGTACTAATAGAGCAGACATCTATTTTTTTTCAATGGTGTCCCACTTCACATTATAGTCACCCTGAATTATAGCAGTTAACCGAGTATTACTTATGCCATAATTATTTTCCTGATAGATACCACACTAGTATTGTCAGTTATGTACTTCTATGATAATATCTGTATTGAATAACTTCTCTTTATTGATTCCCATTGCACAAACACTTTGCCTGTGTTTGCGCGATGCTAAGCAGTGCATACCATTTTCAAATTTTGCAAAATCCAACAGTGTGCATTTTCAGTATATGTCATAACTGGAATTGGTGGGAAAAGTCATTGTAGATTGGTTTTCATCTGCATTAGACATGGATGGTGTTCAAAGAGAGGTTTTGAGATTTCGGTCTCAAAGATGGGGTGTGCAGGAGTCTAAATTGTTTGTTGGACACCTAATGAATGATTATGCTCCCCAGCTGTTGCAGGAGCATTATCATGGATATGATTACAAATCAGATGCATGGAATAGTTTGGCCCAGGATTTGTCCAGTGCTACCAGTATCCCCCGGACTGGTAAACAGTGTGGGAATCACTATTGAGACCTCAGGATGAAGAAAAGGGATACCCTCGACGATTGGATTTAGGAATGTAGGACTGATGGCACTCCACAAATGTGTAAGTATCACTTATGGACACTGCTTCTAAGAGGTAGCAGTTGTATTTGCTCAGGATTGATGTTCTTGATGGTATTTTGTTGTGTTCTGCTTTTATCCACAGCTAATGCGGATTGATTACTTAATGACTGAACTTCTGAAGAAAGATTAAGAAGGATGCAAGATGCAAGTGGTATGTATGCTTCCAAACAATACTGTTATTTTAGCATTACAAGTAAATACAGCTTGTTGTGGTAAACACTTGTATCACACTGAGTATGCATGTGTCCACTGTAAAGCAAAAGTATGCATGCATTAGTTTGTAAGGTAAAACAACAGTCCAGTATTACAGAGTATATGTGGGTTGTTGTTTAGAAAATCGCACTTCCAAACTATATAGTACTTGTTTAAGTTGACATTGATATTGTAATGTAAAGTAAGACCTATAAACCAGGGAAAACCAGAGCATGCAGCAGATTGTTATCATTAGAACTGGGACACACAGAAGTATCAACATGTATGTTAACACAAATCCTGTGCAACTTTCCATGCGTGTAAGAGTAATTTTTGAAATATGCTCATATGTATGTGTCATTGCACCCCATTATGTTATAATCTGTCCAGATATCCTACCCTAAAAGGTTGAGATGTATGATCTGCAACACAAAGCGACACTTGTACCTTCTCAGATAACAGTGAACCTGTATGTATAAAGTGTAAAATGAAAGAGTGCTTGCATTATGCTATATTCTGAAGGAAAAGTACAGTATTACAGTAGTCACTGCTTGTGGGTTCAAATACCACACTCCACAAATTTAAACTCAGCTTTAGGTTGCCATCAATAAAAATACAGCTGTGTTACATAATCATCATCATAGCATTTTAAGTTCAGACCTCTATACCTGTGGTTTAGTTGACCTCCTGCCACGTGTAATCAGTGTACATGGAACATGCATATGTGCAATTTATGCACCCATAAATGATTGCTGGATGTGATAATATCTGCAGTATAGAGTGTATGTGTTAGCAACAGGGTATTCAAAATAATAAAGACATTTCTTAAAATTTAGTAGTGTTAAATGTAAAATGCAACAGAATATAATACATTATTTGTAGAAAGCTTTGTATATTATCTGTGCAGTTACTAATGTTGTCTTTTTTTCTCTCTCACTCTAGCCCTTCCCTTCATTTGTTTTTTATGTATTTCTTATGTTTTCTTATTATTTGTATTATTATTATATTATTTATATAATCATATTTTTATCATTATTATTTTTTATTACTTCTTATGTTTTGTTTATTATGAATAATTTTCTTTTGTTTTGTTGTTAAATACATTTTCATTTCTTATTATTTATCATTGTGTTTATATATTATTTTTATAATAGTTTATTATATGTTTACATTTTTAATTGTATCATTTCCATTTTCTGTGTTATGTTTCATTTTCATTACTGAATTTTAAGTTTGTTTATGTTATTACTACAGCACAGCAGGGTAGTGCTGTTCCCCAAGATCTACCTACACTTACTCCATTGGCTACAGCACCAAGGGCCAGCACTTCTGGGCTGCAGCCTGGTGGCACCCCCCCCCCCTGCTGCCCCTACCCTACCTGGTCCCTCAGTTGGTTCTGCCCCAGAGGATATGCCTGTGGTTCCCTCTAGGAACAGAGGCAGAAGAGGTGATTTTGTCACCTGAGCTGAACTTCCAGGTCTGGTGCATAGAATTGTGCGCCACACAACTGGTGCATGCCTACACCAAGTGGAGACACTGCTCTCCATCATTGTCCTGAATAACACAAAGACAGACAGACCTCAGACTCTGCAGCCATTGGTGCATTGAGGTGACAGTGATGACAGTCCATTGGGTGAGGACTCAATTCTCACTGTCACCAAACTTGATGTCCAAAAGTTTGCAATCTCCCCACCCTCACCCCAACCATGGACATAGGCAAGTCTGGGGTAGGCAAGTTGAGAAGGGGAGGAAGCATTTGCTGACAGACAAGATATACCAGACAAGATACAGGGTTGGTGAAGGACACAAGAGGGGGGTGAACACCATGGTTGGGGTGGGTGTTGGGAATTCAAGGTCCCATGGACATCAGGCATGGTAACAGTGTTACTCAAGTCTTCACCCATTGGACTGTCAGTACTGTTCCACCACTGTGCCGCTGGCTGCCATGACCGACATCTGTGCCTATGGTCAGTTTGCCATGCCAGGATGGAAATCAGGCTCAAAATGGTGACAACATTGTTCCCCAGTGCATGGGACACTGGTCACACTGGACAGAGCCCTTGCCAAACTAGCCCAGGCTTCAGATTTGTATTGTGAGCTGGTATAGTTTTCTTGCATGAGGCAAGGCCCATGATCCTTAACCAGGAGCCCAGTAAAGACCTTGGACTCCTGAACATCCCAGAGCTGTGCTCTGAACTGCACACCCTCTTCAACACCTGACGTATCTGCACAAGTTCAAGCTCAATGTCTAATGTGCTGTTCCCACCAATTCACCTTTAAATATCACATTTTCCTGCCAATAGTGCTTACTGAGAGTGTGTACTGTCTGCATTTTGATTCTTTTGAAAAAGCTGCATGCCACTTAGCATCAAGCAAACACACTAAACCAAGTGTATTAGTTTGTGTGATGCTAAGTGGCATGCAGCTTTTCAAATGTATCAGAAAATAACTTTCAACCAATGCAGTTCTACAGTTATTGCGTTAGGGTACCACTTTATTTGTATAAGCTGCGATGTTACAACAGTATAAGTATAGCTTGCATACGATGGACTAGAACACAGGACCATCAGCACTCTATGCCAACACTCAGAACATGTCACAACAGGATTAGGTACATGAGGTTATGCATTTTAATATTCATTGTTAACTTGATGGTATAAGTGTAGCGCAGCTCCGCTTACTGGGTTTGTGCAATGCCCAACATTGCTCACCAATAGCAACTGAAAGCATTTGCTTTCTATTTTTGGATGTCTGGGTCATGTCTGATACATTGGTGGTCTTGTTGCCCAAATGAGGTAAGCATAGCCAAATAACACAGCACATTGCTCAAACATGGCAAAAAAAAAAAAAAAAAAAAAAAAAACAGAGAGAGAGAGAGAGAGAGAGAAGTTCTGGCATTTTTCCACAACATTACTCATGGCTTTGGCCAAATGTCTTACACTAACACATTGAGAACACTGGTCTGCATGTCTAACAGTGATTACTGTTCATTTCTGTACAGGGCAGACATACCTCTCAACTGTACACATTTTTACAAAATATCCAGAATTTTGGCTGATATTTTTGCTGTGTTCCTCATAAAATTTGTGTTTTTTTTTTTAAATCATTTGGGATGGAAGTCACTGAATAATGACAGACATTTTCATTTCAGACTTCATATTCTTCAGGAAATGCATGCTAATGCATGACCTTTTATTCTGTCACCTTCCTAACTTTATAAGGGCAATACACCCTTTGTCACTGTTTTTCATCCTTTGCCCCAATTTATTTAATGGCTTTGTACAGATTTCTTGCTCTAAGAGATCAAGAGGTGTGAGGGCAGACTGTCAGTCCTCTCCTGTACACACATTCAATATCCGTGTTTTTCTAAGAGGTTTCACAGCCAACACCACTGGAATGCACCACAAAACCACACTTAGGTACATGACGCATCATTAATATGCATTGCGAGCTACCGAGAGCACATCGTGGCCATGTGCACTGATACACTCTGTGTAGGCTCTACACAGACCCTAAACAGAGTTTATTGAATCCTGGGGAAATGTCTTATGAAAAGTGGCAGACAATTCCATATTCTGCTATCTCTATAAACAAAACTATAGTTAGTAATTTTGGAAAAGAAGCACCCAATGTTAAAAGAAAATTCCAATTTCTGGTATTTACACAATGTGCAGACAAACTGCGGTGGTGGTGCTGCGGCAGCATTGTCGCCTCACAGTTAGACGTTGCCCATTCGATTCTCAGTTAGAACATCTTCTGTGTGGCGACATGCGTGAATGGGCATTCCTTCGTTGAAGGCTGTGCATTAGGCCCAGCAAGCCAGCACGTAAAATTCTACTGCCAATCATTAGTGGACCGGAGTTCCGCTGTGGCGACCCCTAACTGGGAAAAGCTGAAAGACACAAACAAACACAATGTGCAGACAATGATGCACCATAAACCATTGACAAAACTTAATTATAAAGGTGATTGTGAATCATTATAATGTTACCCCTTGCTAATCTATAAGAAACAGAATACAGTTTTAGAATTTAAGGCTTCCTTTATACACCCAATCATGGGTTTCAGATACCTGTCCTGTGAACATTTTCTCAGTCCTTTAAAGTCTCAGAATAAAAGATACAAGCAGAGCATTCCATATTCCATATGTGGGTGACTTTTTACAGTATTTAATGGAACATGAAGTTCCTGTCCCTACTACTACTTATAGTCCTCAGAGTGTCTCTCATAGCCCCACACCATTTCCAGAGAATAGCACATACATGAGTATCAAATTTAAATTGGTTCTCAAACATTATTGCAACGTCTTTGACACTACACACTTGAGGAGTAATTTCCTGATCCATAGTGTGAGGAAATATATTAATTCCAGTTGTGCCACAGTACAAACAAAAAATGATTGACTTCTGGTGTTTTTTCTAGGAAGATTCAATATTTGTCAGTATGGGAGGACATCAAACCACATTGCTTCACAAAGGGTAGTCTATACCTGTACCCCCTAGGCTTCTGAATATTTGTTAAAACTTTATCCACCCCCTTACAGCTTTTCTTGCAATGCCAAATTGGCAGTCTGCTGACAAAGCAAGAAAAACCCAAAGAAACCAAAAGGTGTTACTGCTCAATGCTAAAAACCTAGACAAGAAAGTCTACACTCATCTCCTAACTGTGGAGAATATAGATATCTGAGCCATTACCTAGACATGGTTTAAATCTGCAGAAAATACTCCAGCTTTGCAAGGCTTCAGTGCTTTCTGCACATTTAGACCATTAGCTACACAGACAGGAGACAAAAGTTGGACGAGTCTCAATCTGCATTAATAGCAAGTATACCGCTAAGTTGGTTAAACAGAATGAAACCCTGGAGTTTATCCATGTACAAATCACCATAGACAAAGTCTCATACCATATCTCTACTGGCTACAGGTCACTCTCTATGTCCCAAGAATCCCATAGCTCATACCTAGACCTACTGAAGACAGTCACCACTAAACCAAATGCCTTTTTAATGGAAACTTTAACTATTCCTGTATAGATTGAGAAACGTACACTACCTCAAACTCACAGGCACAATGATTCATGGACTTTATTAACAGAAATACCCTTGACCAGAGTGTGTGCATGCCTGTCAGAGGTTTATACATACTGTACATGGTACTCAGCAATATGGGAGAGTGCTGCTCACCTTCCAGTGTCGTGTCCTGAGGTCAGACCAGAAAGCTGTCTACTTGAAATAAAACTCAACTCAGTAACCTCAGCAAACTCCATAACAGTTGGGAACTATTCCAAAGCAAACTACATCTTGTTAAGCAATAGTTTGTCAAAATTATTTCTAACCCTAAGTTCACATTAATCTATGTAGACTTATTCACAGAGACTATGTACAACCATGTAAATGGCTGTATAGAGGCTGTTGTACCTACTAGAAGTAAGCCCAAATCAAACTCTAAAATCAACCCACACTGGTGGAATCAAAATCTTAATAGGGTATATAAGAAAAAGAAAATAAGGCATGACTAAAATCAAGAAAAGCATCTCCAATAATGATAAGAACTCTCTAATTAAATTAAACAGAAAACTAAGCGGACTAATTTAAGTCCAGCAAGGCAAATTGAAACATCAAGACAGCCTCTCAGGCTAAGGACAACCAACAGCCTTTTACAGCTATGTCCATATCCTCAAAGGCAGCAGACAGCAGTGTGCTGAAACTGGGGGTCAACAGTGCCATCTTCACTGAGAATAGCAAATCTACTGACTAACAAATTCAGCTCAAATGTCACCCCCACCTCCCACACTAGCTCCTCCCCCATGAAATACCTACTAGCATAACCCCAGAACTATTAGCATGGAGCAGGTCCTGGTGGTACTCGCTAAAGCCAAAAACACAGCTTCAATAAGTGCCAGCTATATCCTGGGATACCTTCTAAACAACTTGAAGCATGACCTATTAAGACCACTTAAGTCAGTTTTCAACTAGACTTTGTACCATGAGGTTGGAAGACTCAGAGATTATTCTGATTCACAAGGGTGGACCCTCACCTGACCCCACAAACTACAGACCAATTAGTCCGACAAGTCCAACATGCAAAACCATGGAAAAATTATCATGAAAATGGTCAGCAAAGATACAGGCAACCTACAAACATGGCAAGCAATCCAGTTTGGCTTTGACAGGGATGGTCATGCCTACTAAACCTGGTGGACTTCTTTGTGAAGGTCACCAAGGCAATGGATGAATGAAAGACAGTGCATACCACATACCTGGACCTGGATAAGGCAATCAATACAATATCTCACTCAGGTATAGTTAACAAACCCACTACATTGGGCAAAATTCATACATAACTCACTGGATTACCAGCTGGCTCAGAGACAGGACCCAGGAAGTCAGGATTGGTGAAACTACCTTCACTAAGAGACTGGTCTCCAGAAGAGTACCTCAGGGCTTCATGCTGTGACCACTACTATCCGGCATCTACTTCTCAGGAGTAAAGGCTAATGTCAAAGGATTTTGGCTGACAAGTTTGCAAATGACTGCAAATTGTGAACTGTCATAGATTCCCCCATGACATGGACATCTGACAAGAGAGTCTAATAGAAATGACTGGTGCCAAAGTGATGTATTAAAACCCATAGCCTAGAAATTCATTATAGTGACTTTTGGGAAAATGGCCACCCAGGCTAATTAATCTAGTAATAAGACACCCCCTACAAGTTGACTTGTTAGTTAGGGATCTGGGAACATATATAAACAGTAATCTGGCCTTTAACCAACATGTGGCCAAGATAGTAAAAAAAAAAATCATTCTATGTCACCCAACTTATAAGTAAGGGCATGGCATCTAGGTCCAAGTAAGTCATAGTGCCACTTTATTCAGCCCTTACCAGACCTTCCATTGAATATAATGCTCCCTTTGACATGTACCTGACTAGACACATGCAACCATTAGAATTCCCACGAAGGTTCCTTACTAGAAGAATGCAGTGTATAAGCACATTGTCCTGTATTGATCACCATAAAGCCCTGTCTCTATACTCAGTCTCATACAGGTTACTGAGAGATGATCTATATCTGGTATACGAGGCATCCTCATGTCTAACTCTGATGGATCTTTTGCACATCTGCAAAACAAACAGCATGAGAACCACTACAGCCAAGGATTTAAAATTTTCTTGCAACATAAATAAGACATGTTGGCAGGATAGATATGTGTCTCAGAAGATCCTCATGCTCTGGAACATGCTCTCCATTCATGTAAAGCAGAGTCCATCCCTAACTCTATTTAATTAAAACCTTGATCAAAAGATGGGAAATCAGAAATTTACTCTGGGTCTGGCACTCATGTCTCTGATAGACAGAAGCAGACAGTAACTCTGCCCAAATTAACATGCTCCTCTACCCCCACATGCATTACCTTTAGAAACTTCCTAACTAACATACCCCTTCCTAATTAATGCCATATTACATAGAGACACAATTGGGTTGGATAGTATGGTTAGGCTTATAAAGGCCACAGTGGTCATTATCCTAGCAATTACCCATGAACCTATGGATTCAAATGTCTTCATTAAATTCTAGTAAATGACATCAGCAGGAAGTTCTACCTCAAATAATTATACTACAGTGATGCAGAACTCCATTAGGTTATTAAAAAAGACCTTCCAGAAATAAATCCATGTTATGTGATGTCAGATAAGTATATTGAAATTACTGAAAACTGAGGTTATATTGTTCTTTTAGAAGACACAAATAGACTTGTCAAGCTGATAGGTCAGTAATTTGTGGTTATGCCTAAAATTCTACTCTTGGGGATCAGAATAACAATAACTTTCCTCCATACTTTGGGAAAATAGCCAAAACTTAGTTTAAGTTCAAATAATGATGCAAGACATCAAACTATATTAGGAAGTGGCTTTGAGAGAAAACAGCAACTGAATCTATCAGTGCCTGTTGCTCCACTGTTCCTTATTACAGTAAACTCTCAGTTAACTGGCACCTATCGAGACTGGTAGATGCTGGGTAACTGTAGTTTCTGGTTGCTTGAGATTTACTATTAAAATAGGCCTGACTAATACTATACCCTATACTATTTGTTTGGTTTGACTTGTCTCAGGTTGGAGAGAGAGGGAATTTATTCCTATCTTCCTTTTTAAAATTCTAAAACTCTAAAACGTAATGTATGTTGCTGCGGGGGAAACAGAAAGTGCAACACATGAAAATTACGCTGTATTTTTTTCAATATTTTTTTGCCGGTAGCCTGAGAGTGCGGGTTGCTTGAGTTCTGGTTAACTCAGAGTTTACTGTACCTGTGCTGCATAGTCTGATACACATTCTTCTTTGTCAAGACTGGAGTATGTTACACCCTATGTTAAGATTACGGGTGAATAATCAAACAAATTTTTGCAGAAAACATTAGTGACTCTGCCTTGCTCTGTTACCATGGTGTTCTCAACCTGCCACTCAATATTCCCAGAGTAGGGCCAGCAAAACTGGAGTAAATGTCTAATAAAAGCTTTGCCATTTTCTCTTCTGTTAACTGCCAGTTACATCCCATAATTTGTTTTGTATTTTTGATTAGTTTCTTCAATCTTTTAGTAACTCTCTGAAATTCAGAGATCCATAATTGAGTCACAAAGCCATTGAGCTATTTCATGCTTATTTGATGCATAATTACTCTAACATTTTCTTGATGTTTTAACCCCCACTTCCCCAAACATCTTTCATCTCCAAAATCTGCCATCTATTTTTTCTGCTACTTTATAATTGCTGAATCCCTCCCACCTTTGTCTGTAACTGCCTTTAAATAACTGACCTGTTGAATGTAATGTATTACAACAAAAGCACTGCTCCATCTACCTATTTAACTGAATAAATTGCTTGAAACCTCAAAAAGGCATCTTTATTCCCCGCACAGGGAGCGTATCAGAGAAAAAGTCTCCTAGATCTGCTAGCTAAAGTGATTTTGTCTGACTTAATCCTTTGTACTGTGTTTCTTGTTAGTCCTGTCATCCTCTGGGTCATAAGTGGGATAACAGACTGGGACTGAGCCTTCTGCATTGCCTCTGTTTTCAACTTCATAATTCTAGTAACCCATAGGGAGCACCACTGCTCAGTCCTATCTAATGCCAAATGGCTGCCAAACCACCAAACATGTGACCTACTAGTATCCCTTCTCTACAGATGGTTTATTATGGACTCTTTTTCCTCCCTTCCTAGCCAGTAAACTCTCCACAAGAACTCCAAATTGCCATTTAAAATGTATTCTCTAAAACACCCTTATCTTCATATTCCACGTATTATAATACTCTTCAGTATAAACTGCTTCTCTCTTCTAGTACTAAAACGCAGGGAATACATTTCTCCTTCTGTTAGAAATCTACATACATAAACTGGTGATAGATGAGCACTGAAACAGCATCTTATGTGATAATCAGTAGTTAGTACTGGGAGACTTTGTCATTTGGTTTGATGAAGAGTTAGAGGCTTTTGTAAAACAGTTCCTTTGCACTATGAAGGGACTAAGATTCAGCCAGGATGATTATCTCTGTAAACCAAGCATTTGATCATATACCTTGGTGTTGGTGTTCCAGGTGGGTATGAAGATGAGTGCTTGACTGTGGAGCTAGACACTTAGTCTGCTCTCTTAATTGCTCATTTCTTGGTTGACCAGCCCTGCCTGGATTTATCTGATGTTGGTTATGTGCATTGCATGAACAGTGACTCAGTTTCTTCTGAGATGATTGCTTCTGTCCTGCCTGAACATCTACAAGAATGCAGTGTTACTAATGCTGACATGCTTGTTCAAGCTTGCAGTCAAGGTCCTACTTCCTTGCTTGATGCTGTGCCCCAGACTATATATCCCTATTTACTGGTTCGTCAGAGGCCATGGTATGATTCTGAGCTATGAAAGCTTACGAGGTCAGGATGGTGGTTGCAGTAAAAGTGTTAACATTCTGGTCTCCTTGAGGGTATGCTTGCTTTGAATTTTCATTTAAAATGAATTATTCTGAAGCAATCTGAATATGTGGTTTAAGAGAGTTCTACAGTGGCAAGCAAACTGTTTACTCCATTCCATATGGTAGGGAGTCTCAGCAGTTCAGACTGCTTTTCCAAGTGAAAAGTTTTATCCTTAGTGGAGTCTGAATTGACAATGTACAACTTTGCTTCCAAGCTTGTCCTTATTAGGTTATTGCTCAAGGCAGTGATACCTTTTGCCCAGAGTTGAGGTTACCTTGTGGGTGGTGTGGATTTGCAAATAGTGACTGTAACAATTTTGTCTCCATTATTTCCCGTATGTTTACAATTGATATTGGGCTGGATCTTTATTCAACCACACTTGTTCTGGCATGCTTGGGAGGCTATGGATCCAGCCCTGTATCAATATGTAGTGATTTCACTTGAGGGTGCAGTATTCTCCTTACATGTAAAAGAAGCCATTGGCTATTCTCATTCTCAAAAAGTCTGGCTAAGATACTGAAAAATTGTACAACTATCTGATTTCAAACAGTCACACTATTGCTAAAATTCTGTCAGTGAGTTAATAATATCATCAGTCCATTCCTGTACTGCTTTAGAGCTACTTGAAGCACTGAAAGACCCTTAATCATTGTCAGTTGTGATCTCCCAATATTGAGGGGTGGATATATTTATTTTGCCATGAATCATCTTGATATCTAATTAGCATTCTGCATGGTGGATCATTCTATTCCTCTCAACCATTTAGAAAAGTACTGCTGTATTTCTTGAATGGTCCTAGACTGGCTTCCCTCTTACCACTCTTGATACATTCAGAAATTCAAACCACAGGTGAAGTCATCTTTCTTGCTCTTTTGATTGTGGTGTTCCACAGTATTTCTTGCTAGGTCATCATTTATTCACCCCATATACGTGCTACTTTTAGGAGATATTATTCATACAAGAGGAGAACAGTACTGTCATTATGCTAATGACATACAATTGTATCTCTCATTTTCTCCAAGAATCTATATCCACTCCTAACCAACATGTAAATCGCTTGGCAAGTATCCAGAATTGGATGGTCAGTAATTGGCTCAAACCAAGCCCTTCTAAGGTGGTTGCAGTGGGAATTTATCCCACACTTATGGACTTTGTTTTGTCACCAAATATTACTTATCATATAACGATCTGTGTTTCATGTCAAAGCTGCATGATTTCTTAGGTTATCCTTGATGGCAAGCTGATGTTAAAGGAGTGGATTTCTGCCACTGTCAAGTGTTGCTTCCATCTTATGAATCTTTATCTCACCTTCTGATATCCTTAAAGAGGTACGTGCATTTGCCTCTCCCCAGATTGATTGACACAGTGCTCTGTATCCCAGGCCTTCAAACACAGACATTGGCCACCTGCAACTGGTGCAGACCTCTACAGCGCTATTACTACCGGGCTGTCCAGCTACAATCATGCAACCCCAGTTCTCTGAGGTTTGTACTGGTTGACCATTATACAGAATTTTCTGTTTAAAGTTCTTGTTTTGGTTTATTTAGCCATATGTCACTTAGCTCCCCCCTGTCTGAGAGATCCTTTGACCTTGTACTCACTCCCTGTGCTTGGCCTCACAGCAGTTCATGTTTTACATCTTGAGTCCTATGGGCTTCAGTCATTTGTCTGTCATGGTCCTTATCTTTGAAACCCACTTCCCTGTTTGCTGAGGGAGCCTTCAACACACTTCCTAAAATCTTATTTATTTAAATTAGTGTATAACAGCAACTGCTGTTTTTGTCAATGTTCAGTTATAATTCCTCAACCATTTTAGGTTGTTTAACTTTTTGTATTAATATTTGACTTCTATGTATTATTGTTTTTATCCTATAATTATCCTGCTGTTAATTCTTACATTTGTATCTCATCTTATATTCTTACATTTATTCGACTTATGTTGCTTTTTTTTACTTTTAATTGTTGGCTACCTTTTCTGTTTTAATGCTTACTTTTGTGCAATGTTTAGTTACAGGCATTGTAATAACAATGAAGCTAGGAGAGAGAGAGCCAGAGAGACCATGGCTCCTGTCCATTTGTTTCCAAAATGAACTCGCCTTTATTAACTGAACATCCAAAACAGATTTATTTTATTCTACAGCTTTCTTTCTTTCCTGTTATCATACTTGTCTATTTGTGTCAGCAAGGACATTAATATTTCTAAAACCCTCCAACAAGAAGAGATAAAAGGATTTTCAAAGGATGAATCCATGGCTTGGATGCATACTGGCTGAAGGAGAGTGATATAAACAGCATGTGATTTTCAAGAATTTAATTCACTTTGAAATATTGCCAGCCATAAACATTAGATCCTGTACATTTGCACAATATTGTTTATTGTACCATTGCTATAATCATATGCTATGGAACAGATAAACTAGACTAAAGTGCACTAAAGGTAGGATCATTAGGTGCAATGGTTAATGTCTTTACCTCACAGATACAATGTGCAGGGTTTGATTTTGATCTCTGGCTAGCTTTCTAATAGTATGCAAACTGAAAGCTTATATTTTACAATAAAACATGTGACACAATGGTCCTATGATACAACCTTATCAAAGGTTTCACATGCACAAGTATCAGATTATGCAAAGTGATCCCATGATACAAGTTTGTCAAAGGTTTCACGCACACAAGTTTTGTGCTGCAAACCGCCCAAAATAAGTTGTTAACTTGGATATGTGTAGATTTTCTAACAAGGTGATCTTGCATGTAATGTATCTGAGGTTGACAAATGATCCTTACCTGTGCTACTAATTAACATTTGGATACAAAGTCCTTGTAGATGCAAAGTGAACTGTGGAGTCTATAGCTAGCAGAAATTATTGCACAGACTGCAGCCCATTAAACAGTTTCATCAATGGATTTGTATTCTGCAGATCTTTTATGCTGTTTTTAACTCATGTCTCTGTCCAGAGAGAAACATTTAAGGAATAATATTTGGCATTTACAGTCTCCTTTTCTTTTTATTTGTTTAAAATTATTAACTGGAGTAGAACACTGATTTCTTTGAACCATTTACAACTTCATCACAGAAGCATAAAACAAAATATACAGATATAAAGAACAGAATATTTGTATTACAGCATACAGGCTACTAAAATAATAGAAAAACTGCAGATATATAATAAAGCATTTGGACTAAAACAATAATCGTAGGGAAGGAGATGAGAAATAGGCATTAAAAGAGCAAATAAGTAAAGCAATACTATCATCAAAGGGTAGAGCAGATAGTGGGTGCGGTGGGGGGATTAGTTAAGTAAAGAGATAAAGAGGTACCATCACCAAAGTATAGAGTGAGGGAAAAATTAGTTGTACCTATGTATATCCTATATACAGCATAAGTCCTGGGTGTTATAGTGGGTATGTCAAGTCTTGGTACAAATGTATGACTAGGAAATGAAATGGAAGGACAGCAGAATTACTGGATTGCTCCTGTTGTGTGACGTGCAAGAGGTGTCTTTGAAGAAGACCTTACAGGAAAGAGTATACTTTCAGAGACATTGGAAGGGATCCCTGGGCTTAGGTCCTAGGTTGCAGAAGTTGTAGTCTAAGCAGTGCAGCTTTAATTTGGAAGGAGTTTGTTAGAGTGAAGGGATCTAAGGTTGTAGTCATATGTGAATGCAAATGAATGACTGGCCAAGAAATGGAAGGAATGAAAGTTGAAAGTCTGAGTAATAGGGAACCTAGCAAAAGTTTTATCCTGTGTAAATTGGCCAGCCAGTGATCTTCGAATAGAACTTAGCAGTGATCTGTATTGGTGTAAGTTGTAATGAATCTGCAGATGTTATTGCCCAAAGTGTGTAAGGAGGGGAGTATTTCATCACTAGGTATACCCTATACTTGAGTTGTAAAAGGAGCATCACTTCATCAATGATCATCCACTCTTTAGGGAAAAAAGTGTAAAAATGTAGTTGCCTGAAATAGTTGTGAGCTGATTTTTGCTTTAGTTATTTGTTCAAGGTACGGGAATCTAAGCTAGCAGAACAGTTTGGTGTCAAAGAGGGTTAGGTTATTGAGAGATGTATGCCAATTATTGGCGACATTGGAAGGACTAAACTTTGTTCAAAATAGCATACATTTTGTCTTATTGGTGTTTAACAATATTTTTTCCTGGGTTAGCCAGTTGGAAAATTAAGAAATGTCATCTTGTAGTTAGTTTTTGATTTACAGAGTGGACAGAATAAGATCTTTGGATCACCATATCACTGGCATAAAGAATGATAGCTAAGCGAGGAAGGTCAGCAGGCAGACTGTTAATGAAAAACAAAAAAAGCAAGGGTAAAAAGAGTAAGCCTTTCTGTATGTCCAACTGCACTTGGGCAAAGTCTGATCATTTTGGCTTTGAAGTCTCTGTCAGAGATAGTTTTTAAACCATTGTAGAATTTGGTTGCAGATTCCTGCAGCTGTGAGTACATAACAATGGATGGTCAGTGAGACAGAAGGTTTTTATAAGATTAATGAAGGCATCTCTGGTTAAGTTACCGGTTTGTTAAGGCTAAGGAGGATGTCATCTGTGAGTGGGTGTATGGGTATAAATAGCAGTGTGCTTACTCCAGATGATCTGGAGGCCATGCTTTCTGGGAGAGTGTTCTGTAGGTTTGGAAATAGTCATATAAGTGGGTGTAAATTAACTTTTTCAAATATACTGTGCAGAATGGGTAAGATGGAGATGTGGTAAAGGTATGAGCTGGATGAAGGTTTGTGTGTTTCTTTGGAGGGATTTGATATAGGCCTGGATGGTTTCATATGGGCGTATGATATTATTGGTAATAAAGTTGTGTAGTGTTTTGAGTGGGTCCACCAGAAAGTCTCTGCAGTTGAAAATCAGCCATGGGGGAATGCATCAGAACTAGTTGCCACATTTGGACGAATGTTGTTAAGAAGAGTTTTAATTTCTTTCCTTGAATTTTTTTTTATTAATTTGTTTTATTATAATTTTGTGTACATAACAGAGAAAGAGATTAGCAACCAATGTACCACATCTGAAAGACCCAACTAGCAGTAATAAGTATGTGTGTTTGTATATATGTGTATATATACATGCACATACACACACAGACATATATATAGGTCTCTTTCTCTATCAACACACATGCGCGCACACACACACACACACACACACACACACACACACACACACACACACACACACACACACACACACACACACACACACACATATATAGTGAGATTATTATTAAAATTTCTTCAGTAAATACACTATTCAACATTTGAAATACACTATTCAACTTTAAACCATTTCCGATTCTTTACATATTTTATCTTGCTTACTGGCTTTCCTGTGCACTGAGTATTGTGCAATAAGTCCTGACATTGTTACACCCTAGTTTATCTTTCTTCCATACTATATCTCCTTTCCACACCTTTGCAACAGCACTCCTGAATCATCCTCTTACTCCTCAGGACTACTCTTCGAAATATACCTTTCCCACTCAGTCACTAGATCTTCCAAGCTATGATGCAAGTTGGACTAATATTGAAGTATTTAAAAAATATAAGTGTCAGGATGGAGTTCCTCTAGTGGAATTACTTCAGACATTACAACTGACAAAGTGGAATTCTGTATTTCAGACCAGAAACATGTTTATGCTGAAACTAGATAAGTCACATAGTGCTGCTTTGTTCTGAGACAAAGGAACTTTCAGTACAACTGTTAAAAACATAAATAATATGTCTCTGTAGTTTGTTCTTGTTTTGCTATAGGTCTTACATTGAATACAGCTTTGTGTAACTATGCAAATGAAGTCAAGAGAATGTACAAAGTATGTGAAAATATGCTGAGCAATAATCTGAATAATAATTGCATATTTCTTCTGCCAGTCAGAGTTGTGAATAATGATAGAAAGAAATATTAGAGAACCTGTCTGTTCTTTGCCTTAAGTTGATAAAAGTCTGTAATCTTACTGTGTTAGGTTTAGTCTAAGTTTGTTATTAGTATAGTTTATATGTGCTGCTATCTGCTTGGAAAATAAATGTTTTAAAATGCTATATCTGTTGGTTCCAAACCACCAACAGGACTTTTAACCTACCCTTTAGTTTGAATCACAATTCCCATTGGTCCTCTGAAAAACTTAGATCCTCCCTTTCCCACCATTTCAACCTCATTTTCTCCATTTCCTTTCCATATCTGTGTAATGTTAGCATTCTATAAGACTTACTGCACACACATATATGGACTTGATGCCCTAATGATCTCACATTTTTCTGCTTTGCTTTTTCCTCCATCAGTGCCTAATTTATTCCTGTATCCCTCAGCCAATTATGTATTGCATGTTTCAATTGTTCATACTGGACCCAGGCCCAAACTGGTGAATCAAACTTCTCCTTCTCCCATTTTAAACAAACATAAACACTCCCTTTTTTCTGCATCACCTGTGCTATTATTCTATTTCCCCTGTCCTCCCATTTTTTCCAATATATTTCCCTATCTGATGTTTTAACATTGTGATGGTTCCAAAGACCCACATTTAGAATGCCAGCAGTCCCTTCTGTGGCATCCCTTCATCAACTGCATAAATCTACAACCTGTTTGATTAGTCATCTATCGAACATTACTAATCCCCTCCATGTACAGGATTAGTATTGAATTCACTGGTCTTAATAGCTGCTACAGCTGATACTAGTGAATATAACTTGAAACCAAGCATCCATCATCCTTCTTAATTCCTAGGCAATCTAAGCCTTGCCTTGACAATGTGTACACCTTTCCCATTCCACATAAACTGATCAGAAATACTTTGTAAGTTTTTAAAAAGGGTTCATCCTCTATCATCAGTGGAAGTTCATGATTCACATACAGTATCCAAGGCAGGGCCATCATTTGAATCAAATTTATTCTCCCAGTTAGAGTAAATACTCTTCTCAACTAAATTGTTAAATGTATCAAAATCTGATGACAAAGAGTTTGTTAATTATGGTTTACTATCATTACAACGATCGCACTTCATGTGATTTATCATTTCTATGAACCTTAGAAATGAAAACAAAAACAGCAACTGACAAATATGTCAAAAGTGGAAGTCGTGAATGTTCAAATTCGACACAATTCGAACATTCACCACACTTCCGCAACCAAGTATGAGCAACTCACAGTAAAGAATGTTTTTGCATGGGGGCAAGCCCATCAGATGCCAATATATAATCATCTGCAAACATTGCAAACATGCCACAGAACCTGATATATCCTCTGAGACAAATCTTCTATGGCCATGATAAACAAAAGTGGAGAAAGTGGGCACCCCTGACATGTGCCCCTATCAACAGAGATGTCTGGAGAAGTACTCATTAATGATTAATTGCAGTTTTGCATTCTTATAAAATGCTGAAATCCATGTCAATTTTTTTTCTAAGCCTAGAGCCTTAAATGTTCTAAAAAGAAATCCCCACTCTATAGTGTCAAATAGTTTTTGTTTATTTCAAAGAAAATAACACCTTCAGTGTTGCAACTCTCTAGCTTCTACACGTTACAAAATGCCAAGATAGCCACCAATTCATCTCCGTAGACCTCCCTTTAACAAAGTCTCTCTGACTGACTCCTATTAGTCTCTGTAGATACTTCTGCAACCTGCCTGCTAAAATTGCTGCCACAATTTTGGCATAAGCAGTTATTAAGGAAATAGGTCTACATTTTTTTTTGTTTTCCTCTGATACTGCTTGCCCGTATAATAAAACCACAAATACTTTTGTAAAAGATTTTGGTAACATGCCCTTATGTTATAAGTTTTGACCAACTGGCCAACTTTTTGCTCTTGGTGTTGTTTATAAAACTAGAAGGAAAATGCATCACATCCCAGAGACTTCCCTGCTTTCTGCCATCTTCATTGTGCGCAGAGATTTCCCTGCTTTCAGCCATCTTGATTGTGCTCCTTACTTCCCCCTCTGATATGTCCACATCAAGCTCACACATTCCTCTTTGGATAGCATTGCTCTCTCCCGTTTAAAAGTAGCTGCTTCTCTCTGTGTACTGTCATCTTCAGTAATCTTTGATTGATAGAGACCTTTTTAAAAATCCACAGACTCTAGTTATTCCTTCAGGATCTGTGACCAAATTTCCCTGGTTATCATAAACTGCCAGTATGGTACAATCATTTGGTTTTATTTCATGCTTATTGATAGCCTTTCACCAAATTTGTGTCCCCTTGCCCATCAGAAATCCTGAATGTCCAGAAATCATTTTTCAGCCAATGTAGACTTATGCTTAAAAACCTGCTTCCACAGTGTATCTATTCACAGAGTTACTTCTCTCATCTCACTGCCTTACCTTGGTCCATTCTCATCTGTAGTTTACAAAATGTTCTCTTCCATCCAGCAACTAGCTTGTCCCTTTCTCTGGCCCACTGCCATTCACATGTATTATGCCCTCAAGGCACATTTGACAGCATCTCACCAGAGGTAGGGATCTATAAGCTGATCTCTGGATCTACTGCTCTGAACAAGGACTTCACTCGATAATTTCTCTTTCTGTCCAATTTTCTTTGCAGACTGATCCAAAGCCAAGGTGTCCATGTCCATGTCATCCCTCCATTGTGCTCTGTGGGCATCCTTATAGACAATGTAACATATGCATGATCTGACATATTGTACTGCCCTATGACTACACTTTCAGTTTGAGATAGTACTACCCCTTTAAACAAAAATATATCTAACCTACTCACCTGTCTAGCCTTGTTTCTAGAAAAAGTACACCTTAATATTCCAAGGTTCAAATCCATCTAGATATCCACCTAGCCCCCCTGTAACCTTCATCTTCCTTCACAGCCATAAGTATGCCTTTTAAGTTGTTACTGGCCAAAATGGCCACCCCCTCTTCCTTTCCTTTTGGGCCATACTTACAACCCACCACATCAAAATCCCTTCCTCTTAACTTCAGTGTCTCTCTCCTGCTTAAGTTTATGTAATAATACTAGATCTGCTTTCACTCTCTTTAACCTGTTTCTGATCTCACCTCTTTTTATTAGATGGTATATCCCTCCCCAATTTCAGGTAATACTAGGAAACAGAGTTACATCCAAACCATTACTTTCTCCCCCTGTCTTTCCCTGTCCCCACTCTGCATATCTGGTAAGGTCAATAGAGACCCTTGGATTCCCCCTCAGATCTAAGTCAGGCTGTAGGGACTGAGGAAGCTCTGGGAGCTGTGTGTGTAATACAGCAGTCAGAATACACGGATGCTCTCTGCCCCTGAAGTTTACTAACCTTCCCTAGCTTAAAGACCAACATCCCACCTGATGTTCACAATCTTATGTGAAAGTGAAACCTATACACATTCCCCATAAGCATAAGTCCTACCTGTTTGCCCATTAAACATAAAATGTTATACAACACTAAAGCATACCACAATCCCCCAATAGAAGCAAAACCCAGAACTTGTTTCATTCTGTATAAACAGTCAACAAAGCCTTATGGGTTCACAGGTAAGTATTAGGCTAGCTGCCCATGTGGCCATTTTTAGTCTAGCCAATTCTCCCATTTTGTGCTTGAATTAACATATCCCATTTGATTAGATTTTGGTCTTACCCATCCCACAGTTGATAATTATATGTTACCACTATTCAGAAAGACTGTGATCATACCACTAATAATTTGAGGGGACCCATGAATTGGATAAAGCATTTAGGCACTACTTCTGTTTATTAGTAGTACAGGGGGCAGTCTTGGGGTAAATTTTCTGTTTCCCATGCATAGATGCAAGTTGCACTTGAATATGGAGAAGGGTGAACTTTGTTATATGTTGATGGGGAGTCTGTTCCAGAGCTCTAAAAGAAATACAGTAGATTACAAAAAATCGAGGACATATTTGCAGCACTTGGGCTAAACCATGTTTTAAAATAAGTCCTGTGATAAGCAGATAATATTCCCAAATTAGTCCGTAGCTAATATCAAAATAAATCCTGAGAATGTGTTTTCAAAACCTACAAGAATCATTAGTTCATTAAAAGTGATTTATCAAGTCTATGCTATGCAAGCTAGTTTTTACTTGGTTTCAGCTTTTTAACACAAGCACGAGCCCATTTTCAACTGTCCAGCTGAGTTCCATCACTTCTTTGCTCAAAATGAAGATGCTTGACACTTGCAATGCTTACCTTTATAGAAATAGCACTTTTCACACTGGCAGGCTCAATTTGCTGAGTTATGTCTGTGGTGGTTTTGTCCTTGAACCTGTTCTCCACAGTCCCAGAATATGCAGATGGAATAACAATATTATCTATGATTGCCTGTTCAGCACCCCTGTTTACACAGAGCAATCTGACAGCTCCCCAGTATTGTCCTCTTCTCCCCCTCTTAGAAAAATTAATTCCATCCTCTCCGTCTTTGATTGTTACCTAATCACTCCATCTCCTGCACTGAGTGGCTTCCAGGTTTACCAGCATATCCTGTACCTTTCATTCATACCGCTTTATTGGCAATGCAATGATGTAAAGCAGAGGGCTGTTGTCATTTTAACTATTCTGAAACTTTCTTTGGGGGAATAAAAGCATTTTCTTTGACCATCTACCACAACCACCGATATTGCTTTATAAGGTAAACACGAGATCAGTGCTGTCCTTTTCAACTCCATCTGAACATCATTGGATGTAGTACACTTCAGATATAAAACTTTCACATAGTCCTAATATACTCTTACTATCACACTCTCTATATGTATACCATGTAACAGTTAAGAATAGCTAAAGATCCTTTTACAGAATGGGACTGCATTTTAAACAGCACGTCTTATTCACCTAGAATTGTCTCTCAGCCTGCCAGCTCAATGGATCTGATCAACATCAGAATCTTTATCTATGGGTACTTTTAGCTCTGTCAGAAATTTATTGTAAAAATAATCCAGTAATGTAGTGTCCTATGAACTTGGACACAACAATGAATTGAATTTTCACCCTTCTTTGCCTATTCTCTAAATCATCCATTTTGGAATGCAAAACACTTTTTTCCTGTTCCAATTGCTGAATTCTCTTCAGCTGAAAATTTAATTGCTCAGTCTTAGCTTTAAGGTTATTTTTAACATGCTCAAGTGGTCCTGAAGTTGTTGAACGTCATCCTGCTGCCAATATGTCCATTTTTGTAAGCCACTGGTTTCTAGTAAGATGGCTTATAGAATTTCCAGGATTTTGTTTGACAATTGTCTATCTGACACCTTTATTCAAACTTGTTTTTTGACTTCTTAGCAGGACATTTTCACTAAATCCGTCTCACTCATCACTCTTACAATAGCAAATTAGGCAGGGATTACAATATTCTCCACAGAGGCCTGCAGAACTTAGACTACTTATTTTTCCATGTTGGGCTGCCAGGCATGCCACCCCTTTCCTTGAAATGATGTTGAAGTAGACGAGGAGTGGGTATAGGAGAGAGGTTTTGGTATTAGAGCTGCAAGAGGAAGTTAATAAATGTTGTGATAGCAAACAAAGGATCTGGAATGGATAAGGCACCAGTTTGTGTTGGTTTCATCTTTACTGGGGGCTTGTACTTGTATGCTAGTTTGACTGCTTTTTTAAAAGAACATTGATAGGGCGTAGGGGTGGAATTTTAGTAAGAGCTTGAATTGTGAAAATCAGAATGAAGTCAGTGTTCATTAATGGATGTAGGTGTACTTGGACTGAGGAGAAAATCTTAGGAGAACTGATGATAATGAAAACAATTGAAGAGTGGTTACTTAATTATAGGTTTGGCCTAGTGGATTCATGAACTAATTGTGTGAGCCATGGAGTAGTTAGAAGATCCATTGTTTCTGTCTAAATGTGTCCCATGAGGCTAATAATAAGGTATCCTATAGTTGCTATGTTTGTAGTTGTTTAGACATATGATTGAAAATTATCTCAAAGAAGTTTAAAATTTGTGGTTACCGAGGGGAGGAATGTTGGGGAGGAATGTTGACTAAAATTTGAGTAAATTAATAATATTTAGAAAGGAGATCCATGATTAACCATTTGGGATTGTGGTCAGAGCAGCAAGTACATTAATTTTGTACTGAGCATTTGAGATTGCTTTTTATTAGAAGAAAATATCTTTCCCCTGTTCTATCCACTAGGCAGGTATTAAATGAAAGATTTTAACCTAGGAAGCTTTGTCTGTGGTCAGGTATATCATTTTTGTCCCATGATTAAGTAACTCCAATAAAGTCAAGGTTGTGAATTTAGAGAAATGCTTGAACTTGTTCTACTTGTTGTCTATGACTTCCAGCTTTCATTAGTGTTCCCTTTATAATTGGATTATTGAAGTAGCTACAGGTGATTTTACCAGGTTGTATTGTTAGGGCTGGGTTAGGGTTAGATTTGATATAATTTTGCAATGGGAGGATGCAAATTAGTGTTGTTAGGTAAATAGAGAATCACACACAGGTTTGTTTAATTAATGTTCTTATCTTTCTTTCAATAGGAGTGGATTGAAAGAGGTAGGGACAGGGTGAGTGTTTGGTGAAGGTTAATATTGCGATGCTGGCTCAATTAGTTAATGTAGGGTTCATGGGTACTATTGAACAAACTAATTAAAGTTCCATTATAATGGTTTGGTGAGATGGAATAGTATTGTTTTTTTTTTTTTTTTGAGAAAGTGGGCGAGTAGAGAGGTTAGGAGTATGGAGGGGGCTCGTATGATGATTATGGAATGATATGTGTTTAAGTTTAGTATTAGAAGGTTTGTTATAGATAGACAGAGAGAGAGTAAATGGATTAAGTCCTTGAGTATACAAGTTTTCTCAAAGACGGAGATAAAGGAGAGATTGTGGGTGTGGATAGACAAGTAAGTTCAAAGTTGCTATTCTTGGGGGGAGCAGTGAAGAAGGCAGAGCTGCTATGGTAGCCAGTCAGTCTGCACATATACATTAACAAATTGCCTTTTATTTTGAACAACAAGGAAAGAATACTGAGTGTAAACCAACCTTGAAAAACAGGTAAGCAAGATGAGCTTTTAATTTCAGAGAGCACTATAACCCAGTGGTTTAGCTACTATTGAAATGCTTCTGCTTTGTTAGTACTCATTCAATCCATTAAGTTGCATGTGGGCTTTCTCTTTAGTAACTCCTACCTCTGTAAAATCTTAGAATGTATAAATGTAACTACTGTATGTGTATAAATGTAAATAGAAATGCAACTACTCTGTGTTTAACTGGAATTTGGTACAATGTAATGTAAGCAAACAGAGCTTTTCCCCCCTAGGCGTATGCTGAAATTGGGTATTACCTAGTCGGAGTTTCCCAGTAAACAAAGACAAATAAATAAATAAATAAAATACTCCAAATAAAGAAATTTAATTCAATAAAGTGATTTATAATCAACAATCAGAAATGGCATTTGAACCAGGAATATAAAAAAAGCACAAAGTGACCACCACAATTAATATTGTGGGGCAAAAGCGCTGAACATTTTATTATTCTGTCCTAATAAATTATTTGCGATGGTCATTTTGTGGCATTTTTTTTTATACTGCTGGAAATGGGACAAAAAGGGCAGTAAGCTCTTATGGCAGTGTGAACTCATGGTGTTGAAGTGTACTCTACATTTGATTAAGGAGAGGATGGATCGGCACAAGCAAAATACATTTCTTCTTGTTTATTTAAATATATGATTTTTCTTTTTGTGTTTCCTCTTCTCAGTGTTTATCTACCTATGGCCTCGCTGTCATATGAAGGCATGTGTTTTCTTTCTCTTGGGAAGTGTACATGAGTCCAAAGCTAGAAATGAGAACTGAAAACTGTGAGTAAGAATGTGAAGGTAATTATTCTTAACACTGAAATGTGTTGATATAGGGGTATGAATAATTGAGTAAGGACAGAAGAGGGCAAAGACCCCATGTGAATAGCTGTGAAACAGCTCTCAAAAGTTAATTTCAAATCTTTTCAAGCATATGAGTTTATAATCGCTTTTTTGTCTTTTTTTTTTTTTTTTTTACAATTCCAGCTTGTGGAATATGATATCTCATCAGGTACTTTTGTGTTATTTTCAACTTTTCATTAATTCAATTTCCCACACAGACTACATGTCAAACACCTCCTGATGTAGGTAGTACTCAATAGTGTTTTGAAAGTTAATATTTCTTTTAATTACAAATGGCAATTCACCATTCTTCTTCTTCTCGCTGATAGAATGTAACATCCCTTCATGCCATGGACAGGTGGAGGACTGGGTTTAAAACCAGGGTACTGCTCTTACTCACTCATCACACCTATAGCAATGTGCCACTGCAGTGCAATGTGCTGAGCTGGGCTCAGTATTCTGTGCCATCCCTGCTTTAAATTACTTTTAAAAAGTGAATGCTTCATTTTTCAGGATGAATTTCTTCATATTAACAAGTATAAGATAAGTTTGGAATTTTGTAAAACTTAGTAGACTGTTTTATTATAGTCCTTATTGTTTACATCTCTTTATGGCTCCCCACAGCTGATCATTAACTGCTGCCAGAGCCTCTTTTCATCCATCAGATCTGTTGAACTTGTCTTAACTACCAAAAAGGCAATCTCTAATCTATGTGTGGGGCTGGTGAGGAGAATGAGCCACCTGGGGAGGAGGCAAATGGCTGCTGAGAAGTGTTTTGTACAAAAACTCACCCCTATACATGCTGTGTAACGATTGTGAGTGGGATGTGCAGTGCCGACCCACTTCTCACTTCCACATGGGGCTGACACAGGCAACAGTGCCTCACTCATAACCACAGGCAGAAATGTGTGATTATTTCTGTGATATCTTTCAGAGAAATCAGACAAGTAACAAATCCAAAAATTACCGCTAGTGCTCCTAAAGTATCCTGCTGCAAAACGTGTAGAGCAATTCAAGTAAGTAGAACAGTAGTCAGGATACATCACGAGAAGTCCAAAATAATCAATAAAATTCTTTTATTCCATAAAACTGCAGAAGATAAGCGCTTTCACGTGCTTGAACGCACGCTTCATCAGATCTACTAACACAAGTCACTGAGACCTTTTTATACAGTTTTAGATAATTCTTAATCATATCAATTAAGAGCTTGTTAAGTAATAAGTCAAACAGGACTTTAAAGATGTAGCTCATTTCTTCTGTGCAAATACAATAACAGTTTATTTCAAAGTCCTAGCAAAATCTTAAGTAGTCACATTTCATATTCTAACTTGCTCTACACGTTTTGCAGCAGGATACTTTAGGAGCACTAGCGGTAATTTTTGGATTTGTTACTTGATTTTCTGTCAAGAATTTGTGCCGCTGTCTCCACGCTATGGAGAATGTCGAAATAGAACTAGACTACAATCCAGAAGCAAGTATGAATTTACCTACTATAGAGGCATTTCTACCACCTAAGAATAATCCACTACTTACACTTGATTTTGCAGATATTAGCAGTTTAAGAATGCCAAGGAATGAACCTGGGGTTAATATGACTGAGTTCTTTGAACTTATTAAAGAACTAGAAAACAATCTATACAAATTACAAAGACTCTCCTGGCAAAGAAAACACCTACAGGCATGCATTCACTTCAAGATTATACCTAGAGGAATGAGAGTTCTTTGTATGCCTACGTACGGCCAAGTATATCCCAACCTATTAAGAAAATGGCAGAATTTGAATCTTGAACTTGGCTATAAATATATAGATTTGTTACTTGAACATTTTGAACCCATTGAGTCAGAACTTCGTATGAAGACTGACTCATTATACCAGACACTAACAGAGCGGTTCAAAACTGATATTTGTATACAGAAATTAAATGACATCTCGACTCAAATACGCTTATATGGAGAGAAACTTAAAAGTATAAAACAACGTAAATTGACTCGTGATGTACAAGATTTTAAATCTGGGAATATCTTTGTATGGCCGAGAACTGTTGGTAACACTATTCGTAATATTCCGCCTGATACTGTCTCAGATGGGGCTACTGAACCGGAAGCTGAAGGAGAGAGTAATTTGAATTTGGCGCCACAACCAAACACTGCCCATACGACCAACATTCCGAACCTTTCCTGTTTGGAACATCTCACTGGCAGTGTTGATGCCTTGACTCCGCCACCTAACCAACTGGCCCTCCATCAAAATGATGACCCCCAAAGAACAGGAGCTGTGAGACGAACCAACTCTACCGTCACTACACAGATGAATGCTCCTTTTCCAATTCGAACCTACAACATGAACAGAGGGAGATCCTTAAGCAGAGGACCAAGAAAACGGAAGGTATCCAGAGACAGGTACGAACAGCCGAAACTGAAAAGGAATTGGAATTGACTTTGGTTCACAATTTTTCTATGCATACTTTATCGTCATCTGACATTTCACTTCTAAACAAAGGGCTTAATTTTGTGCCTTCGCAAAACAGTAAGTTATCAGAGACTATAGCGGACTTAAGGCTATTTGCTAGAAAAATAGCTATTAAATTATTCTTCAACAATACAGATAATGAATATGTTAATAGTAATGTAAACATATTTAAGCGCAATAGTACTTTTAGCCCTGCTCTACCACCGACTGTAGAAAGTTTTGTTAAAATATGTGAGAAGGAGATTTATGCACTGTATGCTAGTAGAAGTATTAAGAATAGATACTTTAATCTTAACAAAGATGAATGTATGTCTTTGATGAAGTTAAGGAATAACACTGACATAGCAATACTACCCGCAGATAAAGGGGGCGGGGTAGTACTGTTAGATAGAATGATATATATAGAAACTGTGGAGAACATGCTCAAAACTGATAATACATATAAGGTTCTTACCAGTAATGAAGTGTTAAAAACAATAAATGAAGTTAAAGACAACATGTACGATCTTTTGATGTGCCAAATTAGTAAGGAAATATATGATTATTTTTATGTTGAAGAACCACTGGTCCCGATTTTGAAATGTCTCCCTAAAATACATAAAGAAATGGTACCGATACCCATGAGGCCGATAGTAGCAGGGAGACATTGGGTAACTTATTATATCTCTGTGTTTATAGAAAAGGTTTTGAGACCACTGGTAGATAAAGTCAGGACTATATTGAAAGATACACAACAACTTTTAAAGGATTTAGAGACAATAGATCTTAAACATACATATAACCAAGACTTAATATTAGTCACATTAGATGTATGTAATCTGTTTACTTGTATTCCTAATGAGTACGGCCTTCAAGCCATTAGGGAAGTGATGACAAAAGACAGTAATTTCTCTACTGATAGACAGACCCTTGTAGCACAACTTCTTGACATGATACTACACAATAATATATTCTTGTTTAACCATTTATATTACCTACAGACATGGGGAGTCGCCATGGGGACACCATGCGCGAACTCCTACGCGAATCTTGTCTTATATCACTGGGAACAAGAACATCTGTTCCACTGTGAATGGATGGCTAAGATAGTAATCTACAGGCAATTTGTAGATGGCATCCTACTCCTTTGGAGTGGGACTAGTGAAGAATTACATGAGTTTGTGGATTATCTACAGAACACTACAGAGTTTCTTAAGTTTACATATGAATTCTCAAAAGAAAATGTGAATTATCTAGATCTGATTATATCTCTAGATACAGAGAAACAGATTAACACCAGTTTATTTAGGAAAAAGTGCTGGAAGAACACTATGTTAGAATATAGTAGCATGCATCCTAGGTATGTTTTTACAGGGATAATAAGAGGACAGTATTCTAGAATTCTGAGAATATGTAAAGATTTACAAGTTTTATATGAAGAAGCTATTGTATTAGAGAAAATTTTTGTAGAGAGAGGATATAATGCAACTCTAGTTAGAAATATTAGAAAAGAACTATTGTCCTCTACAGGACATGAGATGTCATCTCCCGATAAACCTACAGGAAATGAAGCTGTTAGAAATTATACATCAAAGAAGAATAAATCAGTAGTTGCTAATCGGAAAGCCCCACAGAGAACAGTTAGTTATATCATGAAATATACAAACGATAATGCAGAAATAAGAAAAATCATAAGAAGACACTGGAATATACTAAGCTTAACAGAAGAGGTCCACACATTAGTGGGGAATAGACCTACATTTGTCTTCCAGACTTGTGACAATTTGAAAGAGATATTCTCGAGAAACCTGCATTATGACCACAACAATAGGGGTAACAACATAAAGAAAATAGGAACGTTTCCATGCTTGAGATGCAGGATGTGTCAATACATTACTACTGTTCAGAACTATACACATCCAAATGGCTATTTTAAATTTGCTCCAAGGTTATACACAGATTGTAACACTAAGAACCTAATTTATATGGCCAACTGCACACAATGTATAGCATTTTACATAGGACTTACGAAAAGAAAATTAAAAGAACGAGTGTACAATCATGTGTATGATATAAGAAAACAAAATGAATTAAATGCACTGGCTAAGCATGTTAAAGAGTTTCCAAATCATGAATTCAAGTTCAGGGTCTTGCAAACATTAAAAGAAAACACAAGAATGGGTGACATGAATAACTATCTACATAAATTAGAACTAGAGTGGATTCTCAGAACAGGAGCACACAGGGAACCAGGCATTAATAATTACTTATCACTAAAACCAATTTTGAAATAACAATGTAGTTTCATTAGTAGTGTAACATACTTGTGTTAAGAAATACTTCATTATAGAGTAATATTTTCAGAACGAAGATTGTATGAAGTATTGTATAAACAATAATTTTTATTTGAACTTTTTCAAACATTATTTGTATGTATATTTAATAGATTTAGGTAATAATTAATGTAATTTTAATTTGATTCAATAGAACACTAGCAATCTTGATGTCACACACTCATGCATAATTGATTTTAATCTAATTATAATACATCAAAAGGAGTTTAGATTTAAAAATTTAAAAATATATCTAAAAACACCAATATAGTACGATTTTAATACTTATAAAATAAGTTGATACCCCTATGATGCTTTTCACATGTTGATAGGTATATCGCGAGACAATCTCATATATATGTATTATATTAGTAATGATGTATTTAAAATTGTTTTCGAAGCAGTTTTATACTTTATAATACAAGATAAGCTTCCAATATTTAATATCTAAATTAATTAAGTGAACAGACTTAAATATTAATTTTTATACATTTAATTATGATATTCATTTTTCGGTATATATTTTATAACATAAGTAGTTATAGGAATAGCTCTATGAGGTTATTGATTAAATAAGTGAAGCTGGCAGATTATTTATTGAAATTTTATATATAGACTTGTGTTATACAGATACACGTATTAATATAGAATGAACTTCCAGTATTTTTAGAATATATTTACAACATCTATTTAGAGATATAAGAAATATTAACTTCATGAACATATATCTTTATTGTTATCTTGTTTTTTATAATTAAGAGACCATAGAATTATATCTTACATTAAGCTTTAGGTACTTTAAGGTTTACACATAAAATAATATAGCTAATATGGTTTTCTTAAACAAGCTTATGGTTCCCGCACATTATGTAGTTTAGGCTTACAATGTATTTAATATAAGCAACAAGATAGTTCTGACGATTGAATTAGTAGAATAAAAACAATATGTAAACAAGTATAAAATTTTTTAAGTTATAGCGCACAAAAATAAGCACATAAAAGACAAGTAATCTACTAGGTATTGTGGAAAACTGCTTTTTGAGAACAACACAAACTGTGTTTAATAGTACACGAGAAAAAATATGAATTTATACTCTCGATGTTTTTTAATTCCATTATGCATAGTATACAATGTTAGCGAAATGCGAACCAGCACTTTAAAAGTAAAGATAAACGATTCACTATTTAAGCGCTAATGAGTCCAGACTATGATGTTTAACGAAAGCTAAATTTTTAGATAGGACCTTAGGTTTGATGCCTATTTATTTAAATATACACCTTTTATATGTTAGTTGAACTTTAGATCAATTGATTCATTATACTGTTATACACATGTATTATGAAAGCTTTTTTATAAATAGAATAGGAATAAAAACTTGACATAAGTTATATGAAGTGTATGAGAACGAACAATGAATAAATGAATGGAAAACTATGCATAACATATATTAGAATTTTTATAAAGTTGAATAAGTTTTTAATAATAATTTTTTAAACAATTTAGGAATAATAGTTAGAATATGAAATGTGACTACTTAAGATTTTGCTGGGACTTTGAAATAAACTGTTATTGTATTTGCACAGAAGAAATGAGCTACATCTTTAAAGTCCTGTTTGACTTATTACTTAACAAGCTCTTAATTGATATGATTAAGAATTATCTAAAACTGTATAAAAAGGTCTCAGTGACTTGTGTTAGTAGATCTGATGAAGCGTGCGTTCAAGCACGTGAAAGCGCTTATCTTCTGCAGTTTTATGGAATAAAAGAATTTTATTGATTATTTTGGACTTCTCGTGGTGTATCCTGACTACTGTTCTACTTACTTGAAGAAATCAGACAAGGTGAATGTGCTTGAGCATGTGCCCCCTCCTATACAGGATGAACATAGCAATCCTTCTAGCTTGTACTATCAAGTGCATGAGCCACTACTCAAATTCTTGTTACCTAGGCCCCATTTAGGACTTTATCCCTCTATGGTACTGGGGCAGGCATTACAGCCCTCATTCTAATGAAAAGAACAAAAGCAGAGCTGTGAACAATGATAACTGCAATAGCATAGACTTTACCCAGGACCGCAACATGATTTGTGAGTAGTAAGACTTTTTCCATTCCTGTCAAGAATAATGTTAAGGAAACTGTTATTAAATGTCAGAAATGTAGAAAAGTATTCAGAATCTTCCAAGGGAGTTGAGGGCAAGTGGTAATCATGGATGAAGGCATATGACAAAGGAATGCAGGAAAAGGCGCATAACAAGGGTGCAGAGCATTCTGCACTGTCTGTGATATTTTATCACAGGACAGAACATCATTCACTGCTGTTTGTTTTGTTTCACTATATTGTAAATAGCATTTTACACTGTTGCAATGTTTAACCACAGGGTAGAAGAGAATTCTGCACTATGTGTGATGTTTAACTTCTGGTTGAAACAGAATTCATATACTATCTATAATGTATAACCACAGGACAAAACAGGATTCTGTATTGCCTGCTGTGCTTGACTTCAGAGTGTAACAGCATTCTGCACCATATCTACACTGTGTAATGTTTAACCATAGACTGAGTAGTATTCTAAACTGTCTGTAATGATTAACCTCAGGGTGGGGCAGCATATTGCACTGTCTGTAAAGTTTAACCTCAGTGTTTAATAATATTCTACACTGTCTGTAATGTTTAATTATGAAGCAGAATATTCTGTATTGACTGTAACATTTAAATTCAGGTTGTAACAGCATACTGCACTGTCTGTAATGTTTAAGTATAGAGTGTAACTGCATCCTACACTGGTTCTAATGTGGAAGAAGAGTGCAAAAGTATTCCGAGCTATCTCTAATGTTTAACCACAGAGTGGAATATTATTATTTAGACAATGAGCAAACTGTACATCAAAACCCTGATTGAAGAACAAGCGCTCTCCAGCAGGGTATTAAAGTGCAAGTAATGCCCGCTGAGAAGAACAAGTCCGCTGCTTCATGGCTGCTTATCAAGCAGCCGTGGAGCTCGAACTGAAGAAATGGGAAGGCTGCCATTATTTTACACTTACTAAGCAGTGGTTTTGCTGTTTAGCAAGTGTAAAATAGGAAAAAAAGGAAAATACAGGGTGTGTGTGAGAGTGTATGCATGTGTGTAAGAGAGAGATAGAGAGAGAGAGTGATCGTGCTTGTGTGTGTATGTGTGTGTGTGTGTGTGTGTGTGTGTGTGTGTGTGTGTGTGCACGTGTATGTGTGTCAGAGAGACAAAGAGAGAAGGATGGAGAGAGTGAGAGAGAAAGCAAGAGTGATGTGTGAGTGAATGCATGTATGTAAGCAAAGGAGACTGTGTGTGAGAAAGACTGAGAGAGAGTGAGACTGAATGTGTGTATGAAAGCAGTTGGAGACTGAGAAAGAGGGTGAGACAGATCTTGTGTGAGTGAATATGTATGAAAGCAGAGGAGACTGTGTGTGTGTGTGTGTGTGTGTGTGTGTGTGTGTGTGTGTGTGTGTGTGTGTGTGAGAGAAAGCAGAAGAGACTGTGTATATGTGAATGGGAGAGAGAATGGGCTGTATGTGAAATTGTTGTGTTTCACTTATTTATTTTTTTAAGGACTATATTATTTTTTTTATAAATATTTGATGTAAAATGCTTCCTCTAACACCATTAACATATACTACAGCAAGTATGAAACTGTAGGCGGAGGAACTATTTTACATTAAAAAATATATGTAAAAAAAAATAGTCCTTAAAAAAACAAATAAGCAAGTAAAACACAACAATTTTACAGCTAGCCCATTTTCTAAGTGCAATAATGCCCCCAGGGTGTGTGTTAATGTGTATTTAATGCCCTTCTAGGGGTGTAGAGGCCCCTGGGCAGCATTAATTGCACATTAACACACACCCTGTCAGGCATTATTGCTTGCGTATTGTCTGTAATGTTTAACCACATGGTGGAACAGTATTCGGCACTTTCTGTAATGTTTAACCACAGGAAGGAACAGTATTATGTACAGTGTGTACTGATTAACCTCAGTGTGGCACAGTATTGTGTAGCATCTATAATGTTTAATCAGAGAGTGGAACACCATTCTGTTCTGCCTCTAATGTTTAACCACAGAACCATTCTATACTGTCTGTAATGTTTAACCAGAGAATGGAATAGCATTCTACATTTTCTATACTGTTTAACCATGGGATGGATCAGAATTCTACACTTTCTGTAATGTTAACGATAGGCTAGAAAAGCATTGGGAACTGCCTGTAATGTTTAACCACAGGGTGGATCAGCATTTTGCGCCATCTGTAATGTTTAACCACAGGGTAGAACAGTGTTCTGCAGAATATGTAATGTTTAAACCTCTGGTGTTAACAACTGGTTATAGTTTTTATTATCCATGTCAGTAACTCTCCTTAGCATGAACCTCCAGGTTTTATTGAACCTTTCTATTACATTTTCAGTTTGTGCATAATGGGCATGTCTAGAACTGCTTGATCTTAAAGCGCTGACATAAATGATGCCGTACCCTGGACATAAAGGGTGTGCTTTGTTCAATAAGTACTC
Source organism: Protopterus annectens (assembly GCF_019279795.1). NCBI lineage: Eukaryota > Metazoa > Chordata > Ceratodontiformes > Protopteridae > Protopterus > Protopterus annectens. The sequence continues at coordinate 1,906,064,382 of NC_056733.1, forward strand.
TTTATGGATACCCACCACCTCTCTCTCTCTCTCTGGCCTTGGTACTAGCTTTGCACAATGACACTACCTCTGGAAACTTTGTAGTACAGTCCATTATTACTGATATGCACCAATATGCATTGGTAAATTTTGCTAGTTGCCCACCAATGTCCATAGCAGTATACTTAAGTGGTATGCCTATGACTGGCATTGGGGTTTAGAGACTCTCTTTTATTATATCTCACCAGTAAAATCTGTTTAATTATCTTGCTTTATTTTTGTTACTCCTTAAGCATTCTCCAGGCATGTGTCTCTGAGCTAGCTTAATTTGTCAGATTAATGTCTTCGACACTTTTGGGTTTCTAATACCAAGATGGGAATGGAGCCCATTCCTAAGTCAAAGTATGATTAAATTTCATGAAATTAGTATTGTTTCAATCTTTAATCTCAGCTAGGAGTGTTTTCTGCAGCACCTGCAATGTGCCCAGAATTGACTCCTTCTGCAATTCATACAGAGTTACGTGTATCGATAACATATCTAAATATGACTGTAATTTTTTTTATGTGCCCCATTGCTCTTACTACTATTGGAACTGTCAGGGTATCCTTCTTCCATATTGCCCTCATTTCTGCCTGCAGGTCCTGCTATTTTATGACTTTGTTCTCTCTGTATGTAAGACACTGTCATCACTGGGTGTAGCAATTTCAGTGATTAATGCTGCTTTTGTCTTCTTTTCGTGGATTACTATATCCAGTGTTCTTGCATCTGTTTTTTGAACTGTTGGTAATGGGCGATCCCATCTGATATACGCTTCATAATTTTCTGTAATGCTTGCTTGTTCATGATTCTAGTGCTTCTCACTACTTCAGTATTATAATGTTTTCACAATCCCCAGTGCAACAGTCTTGACACATTATTATGCCTTTCAGTATACAGTCCTTCTGCTATTAGTGCATCACACCTGGAAACAAGATGTGTGAGTGTCTCCAATTCTGTTTTACAAAACCTGCATTTGTCGGTTTTTCTGACATGTTCAATGGAGTTTGTAAACCAAAGTGTACATAGTCCAGTATCCTGGGCTGCCAATATTAACCTTTCATTGTTTGGTTTAAATTCACCTCCCGTTAACCATTCTTGCATTAGATCTTCATCAACATGAGGTTGTTCCAGGAGTTTTCTGTACTTGCAACTATATTTATGATTTTCCACATTTCTTGCCTTCTGATCTGATCCTTCACCTTATATTCTTTCTTTTGTGTCTTGGCACATTCATTTGCTACCTGATTTTTATTTACTTTTGGTTTGATTTCAAATCCTACTTGACAATAATATGCTTCTGCTAGAAAAGCAAGAAGTCATATTAGACTTGTTCTCCTCATGTTTTAAAATTTTCACTATGTTTGGATCTTGTGAGGTAATCAGATATATATGCAGTCCTACAATTGCAGATCTATACATGCAATCAGTATTGAGGAGGCCCATACCTCCTTTAGAATATGGAATATATAATCTTGGTATACACTGATTTTTATAAATCATTTGATAAGCATGAAGCATTTTTCTTTTTTTCCTGTACAACTGATCCATTACCTTTTGGGGACATTCAGTCACCCCAAAACTGTAGGTTAGAACAGGTGGAGCAAATTGGTTTATCGCTTGGACTTTATCTTATATGTCAGGGCTGTTTTCAGTATTAATTTTAGTCTTCTAAAAATATTCCTTACTAAGTTTTATTTGCATTTGTTCGTGTCTTATTGTTGATCCTTCATCATTTCCTAAATATTTATGGACTCCCTCTTGGTCAAGTTCTTTTCTATCACATTCCTGTCTCAGACTGATATTTTCTTGGTGCTGCAGTTTCTTGGTTTAAAGGTTGCTTTTCAAAATTTATCAAGACCAAATTACACTCTTATATAATCTGAGAAAGTTTTGACAAACTTGCAGTTGTGCTTTCATTTCCTCATCTGATGAACTATACAGTTTTAAATCATCCACAAAAAGCAGATGAGAAGTCTATACATTTTGTTGTTTTCTGGTAGCCAAACTGTAATATGACCTTATCTGTTAAGTAAAGAGCTTAATGGGTTAAGGACAAGACAAAAGAGCAGTGGTGACAAAGGATCACCCTTAAATATTCCCCTTTGAATTTTTATCCCAGGATAATAATTTGTTCTTTATCATGGCTTAGCTGCAAAGTTGTTTGCCACTGTTTCATGGTCGCTGTAATGTAATTGATCAATGTAGGGTGTACCTTATACATTTGGAAGCACTTTTTATCCATGAATGTGGGATGCTGCCAAATGCTTTTTTGGAGTCTATCCATGACATACTTAGATTCTTCCCCTTTTTACAATTCTCCATTATGACTTTAAAAACAAATGATCCTTTGTTCCATATGAGTTTATTTTGTTATTCTTTTGTTCTATTGCCACAATTGAGTTTTCTTCTAAATAATTATAAACTCTGTTGGCATCAATTACAAAATATAGCTTATACATTATTGGAAGGCAAGTTATTGATCTATAGTTTTTAGGATATCTTGTAGGTTCACTCTTAAGAGGGAGCATACTTTTTCCTGTTGTTAACCAGGTTGACATCTGTTCAGAGTGCTCATATAAATAGCTCTTATTCATGGTTAATTCTTCATTATGTTCCAGAGAATGTTCATGGATATTTCTCAAAAATGTACCTATTTCGTCTTTTTGATGTAATATTTTTATTCCTTTTACCTTGTTTCCCAGTTCTCTGTAAAACCTTTTTTTGTTAATAAATTGTTTATTTTGAACTTTTCCTTTATATTTATCTGCATCTTTCTAAGTTTTTTCTGCATGTGATACATTTAGTTTGTTTGCAATAGTATATGATAGATATAAGTATTTCTGATAGTGTGCATTGCTTTCATCATGTCTATGTTTCTGAGTATTTTTGTTGATCTGTTCCGTCTTCTATACTCTTCTAACAGTGACATTCTTGTCTTAATGGCTTTATAGTTTTCTCTATTTGATACTTTCTTGGTGACATTTAATTTCTCCCCTTCCTTTCCTTTAGAGCCCTGTTTTTGTGGTAAGACTTTATCTGTTATTAATTTAGCTGCACAGTAATCTATCCTATTTACTTCTGTTATATCTCATGAATTTCTGTGAACAGTCTTGATTGCCATCTTCATTTGTTTTATCAGACTTCTAACATTTTGGGTCTTGTTGACTTTCTGTAGGCTATTTCATTCATAGATCTTAATAAGTCTATTCATCTGTATTAAATCAAGCAAATCTTCCCTTAGATCATTTTCTTCTAAATTAAGGGCACATTCTTTGTTCTCCATTTCCCATAGGCATTCAACAGAAAGTTCCAGAACATATTCCTGTACCATATTTTCTTCATCTTTGTCCTATTTCATCCATTGATTTTTTTCATATGAGAGCTCACTGTCCTATTGCTCCACAACATTGACGGCATCAGACTTGCCACAGTTTCCCGTTCCTTCCCTTGGTGTGCAACTCCAGCTGATCTTTTTGTACTGGTTTCTTCTGAAGGCTCCCAAGTATCCTCATATTGCAACTGATCAGATGCTTCTTGCTCCAATGGTTTCTCTTTAATTTGGGGATTCATTATTTTATCATTCTGTGATGTTATCAGAGTTAGATCTTCTACACTAAATCCTTCACTTTGCAGTTAATCCCTGACTTCGGTTTCTGTTTCTTTAACTTCTGCATTAGAAATCCTCTTTTCTACTTTCCCCCTTTGTTTTCTTATTTTTTGTGTTATATAATTTTCCATATCTAGATGGCTTTGCCGGTATTTCTATTCAAATATCTTTGGTACTGCTTTTTTATATTGATTAGTTTTGCTTTCTCCTTTGCATAAATATTGCACCATATTAAATCATGAGTGTGGAAGAAAGGTGAATAAGAGAGTACAGGCAGGGTGGAATGGGTGGAGAAGAGTGTCAGGACTGATTTGTGACAGACGGGTACCAGTAAGAGTGAAAGGGAAGGTCTACAAGAGGGTAGTGAGACCAGCTATGTTGTATGGGTTGGAGACGGTGGCATTGACAAAAAGGCAGGAGTCAGAGCTGGAAGTGGCAGAGTTAAAGATGCTAAGATTTGCACTGGGTGGACAGTATTAGGAATCAGTATATTAGAGGGTCAGCTCAGGTTGGACGGTTTGGAGACAAAGTCAGAGAGGCGAGACTGCATTGGTTTGGACATGTGCTGAGGAGGGATGATGGGTATATTGGGAAAAGGATGCTAAGGATGGAGCTGCCAGGTAAGAGGAAAAGAGGAAGGCCAAAGATAAGGTTTATGGACATGGTGAGAGAGGACATGCAGGCGGCTGTTGTGACAGAGCAATATGCAGAGGACAGGAAGAAATGGAAACAGATGATCCGCTGTGCCGACTCCTAATGGGAACAGCCGAAAGAGAAGAAGAATTAATACGCAAATAAATACAAAAAACAATGACATTATACATAATGTAAAAAACATCATTATATTAGCAGTATTATATAAAAAATAACAGTAAAAAAAGTTCTCATCAGCAATAATTACATATGTACATTTTGTTAGTTGTGAAAAATACAGACAGAGATCACAACAAAATTACCGTATGTCAAGGCCCTTCTACAATGGGGGGGGGGGGGGGCATCCTTCACTTTACAGGTATTCCATAACTTCAGCTTCTATTTTTTTAACTTCTACTTTAGTAATCTTTTGTTCTACATTCCCTTTGTGACCTTATATTTTGTATTGTGAAATTTTCCATGTCTGGGTGCCTTTCCCTATATTTCTCTTTGAATATCTTTGGACCTGCTTTTTTGTATTGATTAATTTGGCGTTATCCTTTGCATAAATGTTGTACCATATCAGATCTCATATTTCTTTTTTATACCTTTGAAAAATCTCTAGATTTTGTTCTTTATATTTTCGCACTTCCTCAGTTGCTTCTTTTTCTAAAGGGCCCAAGGTTTCTTGGTCTATATAATGTTTTTCATCAATCGGCTGTATTAATGAACACAAATCTCCATTTGAAGCTTTTGACAGTTTTTCCTGTGCAAGTATTTTTCTGTCCTCTAATTTCTCTTTTAATCATTTTTGTATATCTTCTATCCAGAAATTCTGGGCTTCTTGCATAATAGTAAGAATACATAATTTCATTTTTATCCTCAGTAGTCCACTCTACCATCTTTATGGCTCTTTTGTGGTCTGTCAGTTTTTGTGTTTTTTGTTGGCTACAGCTTCCTTCTACAATGGGGGGGGGGGGGGCATCCTCCCTTGAGCCTGGCCAATAAGTTTTTAGCTCTGATGCAAAAGTTATTCCCTTTCTTTGCTTTCTGTATTAGAGGTCATCTTTTAGCTCAAAAAGCAGTACTGGGAACAACTTGTTTACTGTCTTTTCCTACAACATTCGTTATGTTCTCTCTTGCTCCACTTGAAGTATCATCTTTTCACTGAGTTTATGAAAGTTTACGGGGCATATCTGCAGCACTAACTCAAGGTTACTTTCTTCAGAAACTTGGAATATGTAGGGTAACTTCTTCCAAAACAACTGGGATTGCAACTTCTTCTTTATTTTCCTCTGCAAAGGATACAGCTAAACAGAACTAACCTATGGCTTTACTTGCCTCTGCTGTCAGTATAAGCATCTTGAGTTAATTGTTTTATTTTCTTTTAGGTTGTTGTCCATTTTTACTTGAGTTCTCTGCTTAGCACTAGCAGAAATTGGATCGGAATGACACTCTCCTGTTTATCTCTTTTTCGTGCACAATTTTTGAGGATCCTCATTCGGGGGCTTTAAATTTTGTTCCTTTTTCAGTATTAATGCTTCTTGTAAAATATTCTGCCTAGACTTCAGTATTTTACTAATTCTTATATCAATTCACTTCTGGTTATTGAACTGACATCTTTTCCAGTTTTGGGTTTCTACTGCTCTATTAGTGGGGCATATTTCTGCTAACAGACAAAATCCTTTTTATGGTCTAACCATAACCAAATTCACATCAGTTTTGTAACTTACATGCTAACTTCATTCTCCTGTTCTGTTTGTAGACGTCTGTATGAGTGTCATTGTCTTGCCTCCTCTTTAGTCTTTTATCACTTGGGTGTATGAAGTTTTTGGTTTATCTCTTTCTTATCTAGTGTATCAGCCTGCTGCACTGTGTGGGTAGATTCTTCCTTCTTGCACATGTTCAATAGTGTTTTCAGCTGGGGAAATCTTTCTCTAATATTACATAATTAGTCAAGTAAGGGGCAGCACAGTGGTGTAGTGGCTAGCATTGTCACCTCACAACAAGAGGCTTTCTGGTTCAATTCTCAGCTGGGGTGCCTTCTGTGTGGAGTCTGCATGCCTTCCCTGTGTGTGGATTTTCTCCAGGTGCTCTGGTTTCCTCCCACATTCCAAAAACACACAGTGGGTGGATTGGACACTCTAAATTGGCCCTATTTGTGAGTAAGTGCATGCGAATCTGTGTGGTATAGCCTCTGAGGAAGCCACTCATTGCCTGATGTACCATATGGTGCATAAAGTGGAAAGAGAGAGAGAGAGTCAGTCAAGTAAGGATTGCAGCCACAGTCTTCCTAGAACTATTTGAATTTCTACATGTGAGGGGTTAGCATATCATGCGTAATGTTTGGTTGTTACTAATCTTATGGTTCTATAAAAGAGGCCCATTGAAATCATACTTCTAGAGTCCATCAGAGTTTGATGCCCCCATCCTTCCTTCCTTCCTTCCTTCCTTCTAAAAATGTACACTTCTCTTGTTTGTTTGTAACATGGTTATCTAATGCTGGCTCATTTATTTTAATTGTTTTCTCACACCACATAAAAGACCTTCATTTGTAGCATGTATTTTAGTTTTCATTTTTCTATTAGTAGTATTTCCTTTGGTATTAGTAACACAAAGATTAGCAATACACCCCTCCCCACATTTGAAGAAAATTAACACAATACTTGCTGCATTTTGTTTCAAAGAATATGATACATCCCTTACTGCACCTTTAGATTCTCAAGCAGACAATTCAATTTTAAACATTATGTCATTAACTAGACTAGAAAGTGTTTTGCTAAAGTTAATAGTTTGGCAGAGTTCCTTGCAACACTTTGCATTACCCATTTTCTAATAGTGACAGAGTACAAAGCTGTTTTAAAATTGTCTACTGCTAAAATTTGTAATGTTTTCAATTTTCTGTTGCCTTCAGGTAGATCATGCATCTGCATTCTTGTAAGTTTACCAGCACTGAAAGTCCATTTATAAAATGTTATTTTTTTTCATTTTGGTGTTTATTCCAGACCTATACAAAAAAAAAAATTTTTAAGCTTATCAGAGTCCATGCCATCACCTTCCTCTATGTCCATATTCATTTTCAGTGCATCTACTTTCATTTGTGATGACAAGATTTATGTGCAGTCTACTCGTTTCAAGCTCTTTGTAGCACCATAGCATCCAAAAGTCACAAGGTATGATTCCATGTTATTCTCTTCAGTCAGTTTTCCATGGCAGGCTCTGTTTTGCATTTGGCAGCTACATTGGAGAGAGCAACTATTTGTTGCTGTGGTTACAAAGCTTTCTATTAATTTTCCACCTGTGATTCATCAAGTCTTTCTAGTTAGCCTTCCACATCTGTGCTCCCCACATAAACACTCGAAGAGCAGCAATTAAGGCACCTCAGGGAAGCAATGCTTATGATGCTATGGGGAACTGATAGATGATAATTTGTTTGCATTTGGTGTCAAATGTGCTGTGAGGAATAGTAAATGGCAAGTCCCAGACCAACTGCTCACTTTCTCCACCAGTGTAATCCCAAATACACTGATACCATTGAGTTATGTAAATCACACAAGTTTATTTTAAACATCCATAGGATTATAGGATCATAGTATCATAGGAAGTTACTAGGCTAATGACCCCAGGGCCCTTACAAGTCTAGCCAAGTTCAACCTGTGTTCCCAAAGGTGTCTGGCTCAAGCAGACACTAAAATCAGCACCTGTTGCCCCTATCAGGACACAGGTGAAACTCCCTCAGTGAATTTCCAGTTACCCATACAGTCATTCAAATTATGCTTAAATAGGGCCAATGAGAGGCTTTGTTTAACATGAAGAGGAAGCTTGTTCCAAAGGTGCTGCAACCTCTGAGAGACAAAACTGTCTCTCCAGCAAGTTCTGTTGATGTCACATACCAGGTTAAGGTCCTTTGAGAGAGTGACCCATGTGCCATTTGACTTGTGAATGTGCAGCATTTTCATCAAAGTTGGGTCAAAGATTGCTCTATATGCAAGGCACAGGTCGCCTCTGAGCAGTCTGTATGACACAGAGTAAAATGACAATGATTTCAGTCTGTCTGCATAAGACAGATCTTGAAGACCCTGAATTTTCTTTGTAAGGAACCTTTGTAGTCTCTCCATTTGCTGCAGGTGTTTGGAAAGGAGCATACCAAAGGGAGCGTTGTACTCTATTATTGGCCTGATGAGGGAAGAGTACAAGGGGGTTATAACCTCTTTTTTTCTGGAAACAATGCCCTTATTTATGAGATGAGCAATATAAACTGCCCTTCTTACCACTCTGGAGACAAGGTGATCAAAGTTAAGGTTGCTGTTGACCTCTATGGCCAGATCTCTCACCACTGACTGTGTGCTTAGGATATTGCTATTGATGTCGGATTTTGCAGGAACATCACCCTTGCTGAAAGGGATGATAATTTATTTTTTTTGCATTAAGTTTAAGACCATGACTTTGGCACCAGTCATATTCTGCATACGACCTTCTTGCAGGATGGCGAAACCTCTAGGCATTTCAGTGATTGTTCTCAGTTTACAGTCATCAGCAAACTTTGTTAGCCATAGTCCTTTAATTTTAGCCTGTACTTTGGAGAAGTATATTCCAAACAGTAGGAGTCCCAGAACCGATCTCTGTGGAACACCACTGGTTACACATCTGCTGGAGGGGTGGAGTCCCCTATTTTGACTGTATGAGTTCTATCAGTGAGTCAGTTTGCAACCCACCTGACAATATATGGGTTGATACCCAGCTGGGTGAGTTTATCAATGATACCTGATTGGGGGATTGTGTCAAAGGCTAAATCTAGTTAGGCCGCATGTACAGATTTGCCCTCATCTGGGGGCTTGGTTACTGTCTCGAAGAAGTCGAACAAGTTTAACAGGCATGATTTCACCCTGACAAAGCCAAAATGGGTGGGGTCAAGTGCTTGGAGATTTCCTGTATCTTTGAAAATAAGGTCCATGATAATTCACTTGATGGCCTTGCAGATATGGCTGGTCAAGCTAATGGGTCTATAGTTCCCAGGGTCTGTGGATACACTCCCTTTGTGCAAAGGGATGATGGTAGTTGTTTTCCATTCTGCTCGGACAAAGCCAGTGCTTAGGCTGTGATTAAAAAGTGTGCCCAATGGTGATGCTAATTCCTGTTTTAACCCATGTAGAACACAGCCCGGGATGTTGTCTGGTTCCATAGAGGCTGTGTTATTGGCCTTGGAGAGGGCATTTAAGACCTGCTCCTCTGTGATACTAGATTGGGGACAGGTGTCATGGGTGCTTTGGGGTTTATGTGGTTGGGACAGGGGAGTGCAATTTTCATTGAAACTGTCAGCCAGCAGGTATGCTATATCCACAGGTTCTGTATACTTAGTACCATTAACTACCAGTTCAACGCAAATCTGGGCCTTACCTTTGAGGTTATGGATATAACTAAAGAATACCTTGTGGTTATCCTTAGTTAGGGAAGCTAATTTGGATTCATAGTTAACTTTGGAGGACTTTGATAGGAGTCTTACTTGCTTGTTTAAGTTGAGGAGGGAGTGTTTTCAGTTTTGAGACCATTCCTTCCTACACTTAGACAGCAATTTCTTTTTCTGTTGCATAACCTATTGATGGCAGTTGTCTACCATGCAGTTTTTCCTTGAAGACTTTGCTTTGGTTCTGTCAGGTATGCATATTCAATACAATTGTACAAGTGCTTGTATAAAGCATTGGTATATAACTCAGCATAGGTGTCTGTTCCATCAGTAGGGGTAGGGGCTATGAGGATTTTTAAGCTGTCACGTAAGCGGCTGTTATTGCCCTTAGAGAAGTTTTTCAGTCTAGTTGTTGCTAAGAGGGGGGGGGGTCTTGTGTTATAGTTACTTCTAGCAAAACTGTTTTGTGGTCAGATCTCACCAGGGATGGCCACACACTGGGGGTGGTGCAGTGGTCCTCCGTGTTGGTGAACACCAGATCCAGGATGTTTGAGACCCTTGTGGATGTGTCAACTAGCTGGTCTAAGGCATTGGAGTTAACAAAGTCCAGTAACCTTTGGGCAAAGTAGTTAGAACATGTATAATTTACCCAGTCAATGGATGAGTAATTAAAGTCACCTAAATCCAGGGTGTTTGGTTGTATCTTGATTGACTCAATTAGATCCAGGAAGGCTGAGTGAACGTCCTGATTCATGGAGGGGGTCCTACAGCTGACAATGACCTGAAGAGCGTTCTTAACTACAGTCAGTTGCACCTGAAGTAATACAAGGGAATCGTACTGTTTAACCAATCTAGAGATGTATTTATCTTTAATGAATATTGATACACCACCTCCTTTAGTTTTCATGCCTTCAGTTTGTGGTCTGAAGGTGTGAAAGGAAATGTAATCTGGTATAGCTGGGGTACTATCCACAGCCTTAAACCAGGTCTCAGTGACTGCAGAAATGTCAGCATCTTCCAAGATGAGGACTGCTTCCAGTGAGTGCAGTTTCTGATTTAGACTCCTAGTGTTTAGCAGCATAACCTTGAGGTTGTTTTTAGAAGGTATTTTACGTCTGGAATTTTGTTCTTGTGACATTGCCTAAAAAGGCACTATAGGGGTAGCAAGAGTCTTAGCCAGTAAACAAAATTCCAGGGGTGACAGATGAAGACCATTTCTGGGAAAGCATCGAGGTCTGTCGACCATGTAATCCCAAGCTGACAAATATTGGATCCCTTTTGAATGACACCAGAAACTAAGCAAATTGTTGAAGTCAATCATTTTTTGTTTGTACTGAGGTGTCATCCTAGGCGAAGGTAAAATGCTGCTTAAGGCTAGGGACATGCCTGCCTGAGACACATAATCAGAGGGTTCAGTCATATCTCTCTTCATAACATAAAAATAACAATACCTTATTGGCTTCTTGGTTTAAAAACAATGAAAATAAAAACAGTGTTTTGCTTCTTTGTCTTGAAGTTAATTAAAGTTAATCTGAGTTTGGTTTAATGGCTAAGGTGTTTACCTCACAGCTACAAGATGCAGGGTTTGAGTCTCACTTTTAAAATGGAGATTAGCTAGACTTAAAATGACCCACAAGGGCAGCTAACCTATTACTTAGCTATGAACCTTTGAAGCTATGAAAATAAACACCATCCTTTGGTGTATAGTTCCAGAAAACAGTACCTTTTAGGTATCTTCATACATTCCACATGCCTATTTCAGGAAAGGGGCAATTGAAGAATGTTCAGGCTGTAGATCTTGCCATGATCTTTATTCCAGCTCTCTGTCACAGGTCCTTCAGTTTGATGCATTCTGTGACATAATCCTGAGTAAATTTCATTTGCCTCCCTTTGTCACCTTTCCAGATGATCCACCAGAAGAGGAACTAACTTCCAGAAGGCATTGGGACTGAGAACTTCCTTTTTCATTATGGTAGTTAATAGATAATAGCTTAATCATTACTAATAAAGAGTATGTTACTGCCTAATGTTTGTGAGAATGTTTACACTTCACGCTGTAGTGCACATTTAAAGGCAGATTACCCACTTTTCCATTTACATCTTTGTTTCCTTATGCATGATAGGTAGAGAACAAAGCCACTTACTTCTCCCTCTGGACAATACATAACAACTCTGATAATCTGTATAACCCTAATCCTAATCCAAAACATATATTAAATGCTAAATTTGCCATAAAAACAAAAAGCAGTCACAAACTGAGGAAAACAAACCACTTTGTGTGAGAACAGACTCAGACACACTCAAAAGTATAAGATTTATTGATTAGCACTTTTGTCCAACTTATATTTGAACTTCTTCAGATAAAATACATTGTCTACACAGAACATTTAAATACCCAACATTCCAATCATATGACCACAATTAAATGATGTAGACAATTAATTAATTAACCACCCTCCCTCTTAGAAGTCATACGATCCATACCTTTTCTAAATCAATTCAGGATACCTTTATAAAAATCTTCATAAAAAAATCACAAATCAGTTATAAAACCTCACCAACATTGACCATACAGAAAAAAATGAATAAAATAATTCAAGATTCACTTGCAACCTATTTGCTACTTCTCATACAAACTGTGCATGCACTAAATATTGATTTTCCCCAATGTAACTATCAGTCAGTGTATTCTGAAGTGTGTTATATTTATTTATTGATTTTGCAACATTACCTCCCATTGTATCTCCTATGATAATCTAATTCCTCAAGGTTTCTATATGTATGCAGGATCTTTCAGCGGCATTTATGGAGTGCCTGTTGGAGTGTGTGGCTGAGAAAGCATTGACCAAATCAGCTGCTGTAACATGGAAGAAATGTTTTATTTCCAAGAATCGTTTCTGTATGGACAACATTAATAATTTCCAACTCTCAACTCATACTCTTATTGGATATTCAATGTCTTCTCTCCACTCTATACTGTGCACTTTCATTATTTGTTCTCATTAAAGTTTGTCTCACTTGTCCCCCGAGTGCATGTCAGCATTGCACTAACCATGACATTTGTATCACAGTTTTTTACCATTACATTCACCACTTAATAACATTATGCCCAGTGTGTTAAATAATTGCTCTGTAAAGTAATACTCCACCTGTACTGTGAACAGATGTTGCATATTAACTACAGTCCTGCTTAAGTGGACAGTTGCTCTCTGTTATTTAACAGCACTCTTCCAATATTGTCAGGTATATGCTTCCCTTTTACAAAAGAACATCTATAGGGTGGGAAATTTTAGGCAATGTTTTGTGAAGCTGCAGCACACCCCATACTTCCATAAAAATCATGCAGATGCATGCATATAACATATCCCCCTCATTTGTAGTTTCTTGAAAGTTCAGCAGACACTTGTATGTAAGTCTATGGCACATATGCTTGTGGTCCATGCACAGTCTTAGACATCCTTCAGTGGTTGTCTTTTGGCTACTGCTTCTTGGAACTATATATGATTCACGGCCCCAATGAAAATTTAGGAGGCAGTGATCTGGGACACTCACATTGTGCAACCCCTATGACACTGGAATGTTCCAGATGCAAATACACCATACCCTAGGCAGGCTTTCAGCTCTGATGACATTAGGACATATTACAGTCTAGGAACCATGGGGTGACACATCTTACACATAACCTGCACCACTTCTGTGTTCTGATGATGTCCATCTGTCATCTCCTGATCAGGCAGCTTGCCTACCTGGAGTCGCTGGCATTACTCAACCGATAGATATCTTGCTGCTGGAGAAGACACAGGCTGTAATATCTTCTGAGCTACAGTATTGTATACTGAGGAGTTATAGTACTTGTTAAGCTTCTTAGCATCTGCATATTATATAATAATATGTTACGATGTACCTAGATACTCACAATTCCTTGGACAGACATGTCATGATCCATGGCAATTTCAGATGTGACACTTGGCTAACTCTAAAAAAATGTCCTTGATTTGTTTTTTTCCTACATTCCATGTGAGCCAAGTGCCAGATCTGTAAACAAAGTTTGTAAAGTCGGGGAACAGCTTGATACACAGTGCTATGTGATGAGACAAAATCTTACACTTCTTTGTATCAAACCTTTGAACATGGCTGTATGTTATTTTTGCCCTGGCACTGATAGTAAGAGATATTTTGCAGTTTGCCTTGGATACGGCTAGATTAAATATAATTCATCAAGTTCAGTTCCTTTTTTTTTGCACTCTCCCTCCTCCCTACCAAACATGCAAACCCCTGGGGTGCTGAATAGAAGGATTGTTTAAATGGAATCCATCAATGTGTGACAATTTTTTCCAAAGCTAGAATGTCAAAGACCACAGCCTCTATTTAAGCAAAAAATACAGCTTCCATCTTTTAGAAAAAAGTGTACTAAATCAATACAAACAATCATATATGCAACTCCTAGCATCTCTGACTTTGTAAACAAAAATGAATTGATCTTTCTCAGAAGTGAGAGAATTTGTTAGAGCAGCAGAATACAAAGCATTTCAATGCAATTTCATTTAGAAGTGAGCACAAAATGCAATAGTTACCATCAAAGGGCTTTAAAGAACACAGACCAGCTTGAAAGAACCGATAAACTTCTTTATTTGATATGGAAAGGCAGACTAAAGTAAATATTATTTCTCAATATGGTGGCAGAAGGGAGTTCTAGTATGTCAAAAATGCAAAACAAGCTGATGAAGTTGTCAGGATATAAAAATGCAAGGAAAAAAATGAAATGATAGCTTTACCAGTCTTTATGTCTACAGGCAAAACAAATTGTGCTGAAACCAGTGATGATAAGACAGAGAAGAGAGAGAAAACACCAAGTGGGTAATAGCAATGAGGTGAGTTATGGCAAGAATGATGAAATATACATGCAGAAGGCAGAAAGAAATAAGAAAACAATGTAAGAAATATTAAATGCTACTTAAATTAGGGAAGAAGAGATAGGCTGCAGAATTCAGATAAAATGAAATAAAATAGAAAGCCCATAGTAACACTCAAAACAAACAAGTTTGTTTATAGCTTTCTGTGTGTTGTGTGTGTGCGTGTGCGTGTGTGTGTGTGTGTGTGTGTGTGTGTGTGTGTGTGTGTGTGTGTGTCTGTGTGTGTGTGTGTAAACATGCATATATGTATATGTATATCTGTACAGATATAAATATACATACATACCCAAAAAATGCAAAATGAGTAACAAAAGATCATAGATGAAATTGTTCTGCACACAAAGTATAGAAAAGACTGACATGATCACTGGGGTGAATTTCATATCTCCCATCCAATTGTCAAGGTTCCTTTTGAAGAGGGCTAAGGAGATGCTCTGCTTGACATGTATGGGTAGTCTATTCCAGAGTATGTGGAGTCTCTGGGTCAGGAACCTATCCCTCCAGCATGTTTTGTTCATTGTGATGACAAGGTTTAGATCCCTGAAGCATGTGGCTTTGAGGGATTGGGATTTCTTTAAGTGGAGCATGTCCAACAGCTCACAGTAAAAATGGCCACCCATTTCTTAACACAATACAGTTCAGTTACGTAAAGAGTCCATACAACCCCTGTGCAAATAATCCAAATACTTGCTTCTACACGAAGATCTTCACAACTTCATCACACAACACACCCACTCACACATACACACACAGAGGTTATAGATACTAACTCCAAAGTCACATGACCATGAAGAAAGAAGAAAGCTTTTTAAATTATGCAATAGTTGACCTGCCGCAGTTCGGCTATACTGCAATTTAATCTACTTCAGCACTGATGAAATTTCCTTGAAATAGTATTAGCAATTAAATGTGCACATGACCATAAGCATGAAACCCATAACTATGCCCACAGCATATACCATTATATTGCTATGACAAAACAACGTCTTAGCTGGGATTCTTACACAGCCATGTATATGCAAATAGTGCCATGGAAATAATGCAATGCAGCACAGATGTGGTTAACAATGTAACAGGACTGACACTGCATGAATTAATTTAATGAAGGCATTAGCTAGAGAAAATTACACGTCTTGCAATCACTAACACTTTGCAGCATAGATCATATGACCTAATGAGCCCAATCGCATACATGTATAGCATACAAATGACAATCCATATTCACCTGCAAATTGTTTTACCAATATGATATTAGCTCTTATAGGGACTGCACAGCAAATTCCCTACTATTGTTTTTTTTTTTATTATTATTTAAAAAGAGAGGGAATGGATGCAAATAAAAGTCAGAAAGAGAGACAGCAAGCAGAAGAATGCACAAATAGACAAAGGAAAGGGAAGACTGGGATCACGCAGGGAAGCAGTGGTATATTTTGGAGGAACTGATGTCCATTTTTCTTTTTTCAGTATGGGTAGAGTTAGAAAGTAGCAAGGGAAAGGTGTGGGCAGTAATGAGGTTATAGGGATGGTAGCAGAGTCAAACAAACACAAAAGAGAGTTAAAGATCAATTTGTGAGGTGCTGTTACAAATGAAGAAATACAAAGAAGAGGAACAGACAGACCACAGGGATGGCTGATGATGGGAAGGATTGGTCCAGAAACTCAGTAGGGAAGTGACTTACAGGGAAAAGGAACACCATTGTGGAGGATAGGGTGGTTTGAATTTTGCCTACCTCATTAGTTAGATTTGTAGCCAGGCAGAGAGCATTCACTTCCATGACTGTCCTTATAAATGTGCTCAGCCACTGGGTGCCTACTGGGCAGTGCTAGCTAGTTGTGCAACTCTTCCAACTGCATAAGGAAGCACTACATATTTCCAGTGCAGGGATCAAGCCACCTATCCACCAATGTCCTCACCATGCCCTCTACTTCCTAAGGGTGACATATCATGACTCATTAGCTGACTCCCAATGGAGGGCATACACGATTTGTCTGGGAGAGTATTTAAGGTCTGTCCTTGCATAGATGTGATTATTT
Source organism: Protopterus annectens (assembly GCF_019279795.1). Taxonomy (NCBI): domain Eukaryota; kingdom Metazoa; phylum Chordata; order Ceratodontiformes; family Protopteridae; genus Protopterus; species Protopterus annectens. The sequence goes on from NC_056733.1 coordinate 1,906,080,992, forward strand.
TTCTGAAGAAGTCTCGGGTGTAATTGAGGTAAATATGTAATGTTTTAAATAAAAATATCAAAGGGAGACACTACTTTTTGAGCATTTTTTTTTCCTGCAGATTTCCACAGTGCATACTCATTGCTGTTTTGCAAATTTAAGCACTGATCCACCATAGGACTCTTTCAGTTTTTGCAAAAATTAAAATCAGCAGCCCTGCCCATGTATATGCTTCACAGTCATATGCTCAGTCAGACACAAGCATCCTTGCACCGCCCAAGACTGGTACACATTGCATTACAACTACATTTCAAAGACATTTACCCTAAAATGCCACATTAGCACAAGTGACATTATACAGACCTTGAAATTGTTCATTAACATCAGTCATGGCCATTGCAGTGCTGTGCTAAACAAGTTATAGAAATTTTCTTAAAAGCAAGAAGACTGTGATAGATTTTGCAGAAGTCAATGAAGAGATGATAGACCAATATAGAGCTGCTCTAGTAAGAGTATATGTAAAAGAACATGTGGAGAGAATGTCTGACTAATTGTTTAACTGTTTTGCTGTTGCTGGAGGGAGGATGCTCCAGATTTACCTCAGACAGAGATTAAGAGGCACAGGTAGGTGTCTGAAGGAACTCTACTTCCATTAGCATAGTGCTTTATGGATCACAGAATGATATAATATGTGACAAGTTAAGGGAGACATATATGCAGGTGTCAGAACTGATTCAAAAATTGTGGAAGCTTTCTTCTTCTTGGGAGGCTTCATAATCACCTTTAGACAGCTGCGTGAGGAGCAAAGTAGGGGTTGAAATAATTGATGCCTGCTATCAGGGCTGAGGGTAATTAGAAGAGGGCCTCCTAGGTAGCTGCTATGGGGCTGTGCAAGGTGCAGCTTTATCACTGTTATGCAGACCTAAGAGACAAGACTATCTTGTGATGCATACTTTCTGTGCATTTGCATTATAGTGAACAATATGAGGTTGGACCAAAATAAAAGTTAGCAGATATTGGGTCGGTGTCCATATGACAGTGCTTTATTTGGCACAAATATACTTTAGCTACTGACAGACCATATACCACAACACAGTCTGTCTTCATACTGCCCTACTAGGAGGCTATGGGGCCCAGTCTTGTGATAGTGGGATCTGGCAGAGGTTGTACCTACTGGTGCCACAGCTGCTACATGGTTCTGCACACACTGAATTTGGTAAAGCATATATGATATGTTCACTCACTAAACATAGCTCAGTGTCCACATTTATGACATGATACCAAAGAAGTTCTCTCAGGCACAGACAGAAATGCCATGGGAGGTCATCTGTGAGCATGGACGGCAGAAAATAGAAAAAGATAAAAGTGACTGAGCATTCCATAACTATGTGGGGTATGTGCTGATGGCAGAAGTTAATGCTGTTAGTGGCCACAGCAGGGCAGCCCATCAAATGTGGAGAAGGATCACTAACATGATCTTGCATGACTGCCAGAAGGCCTATCCATTAATTAATTAATTCATTCATTCATTTATTCTTTATTGATTGTGGGTTGGTGGATTGGTCCTTGAACCCTCTTCAACCATGACCCAGGTGCAGAAGTCATAAAAGTACAAGTAAAAGATTCAGATGCAAAACTGCAAATATTATAGAAGTACAAAAAGTTATATTATACAGCTTTTCCTTATGCTATGTCACATGAGAGGATGGATGCAAGTCTTCAGAGCATACTGCAACATTACAACTGAGGAATCTAGGCTGTGGTAGTAGGTCTTCATCAACTGAAATGCACAGTTGATGAGACTATATTTTTCCGATAGTACAGTGCTGTATTGCATCTCAGCTACAATCAATGTTTAATATTGGTGTCATAAGTCATGGATCCAGGAGATCTCCAGCATCATCAATGAAATGCCTCTGTAGGAAGTCACCCTACACAAATCTCTGCTTAGGTCAAATTGTTGGAGTTATGGGACCAGCTTGGATACATGCAGAGACATTATTTATGATATTCAGTGTGTTACACATGACCTGGTAGTTGATGAAGCTGAAACCCTTCTGCTTAATGCGCCATTGTCCGTGTGAACCCAGAAAGGCCTTGATAGAAATTGAAGTGCATTAAATGGTTTCAACAACCTTAGGGAAATTGGCTATTTTATAACACCCACATAATGTTGTTGCTGTCCTCTGTGTTCTAGGGAACCAAATATGCTCCTGCACTCGCTGCATCATTGCAGCAAGGAACTGTTTTCGTATTCATAGCTCAGATACCTGAGATACATCCAACATGTCCCCTGATAGTCACTAGAAGGTCCATGTTGCATGAATAGTCAAACACACACACACACACACACACACACACACACACACACACACACACACACACACACACACACACACACACACACACACACACACACACACACACACACACACACACACACACACACACACACACACACACACACTTTACTGTCCACTGGGATCAGTATTGTTTGTATCCCTTGAGATTCATTGCAGTGATGGCATATGCCAACCACCTATCATATGTCATCTCTGTCCACTTGATAGTGCTCAGCTGTGTCATTTTCATGGAGGTGATAGTATGTTAAAAATGGTAGGATGAGTTTGCAATGCAGGAGATGATAGCATGCCTCAATGCAGACTCTAGGTATGAGAACACCTCCAAAATTATAACTGTTTGTTTCCCCACTTATCAAGAAACTTTAGTGTACAATCTTGTTAACAGCCACAACTGATCAAACAATTTTTGCACATTTCTGAATTGTTTTGCTATATTGTTTATCGTTATTTCCTTTTGAAATTGGGATCATTAACATAATACTGCTCAATTTCATTAGTATATGAGGCTGATCTCAAAATTTTTCCTGTTTGTGCAAATGCACTTCTTGTGTCTCTAAATCAGCCCTACCCTGACCATAGCTGCTTTTCACTAAATTTTGACTAACAATGTGCATTTGTTTCTGAATTCCAGCCTTTGTATTATACTAAATTGAAAGACTGTGATAAAGAGCACTTGTAGCTACAAGAGAAATTAAATGAAGTTAAACTGAAAGTTCAGAAGGGACAAAATACATTTAAATGTAGTGAAAGAATTAAATAAAATGCCAAATGATATTAAATTATAAGGCAGCAAATCAAATTATATTCTTATATACTAACTTTAAGATGTTTATATAGGTTGGCCTAAAGATCAAGAGCTATGACCAGAACTAACCTAGCAGCATGTATAACAAATTAAAATAACTAGAAGAACTTTAACTGATATTGGATCTGTATTAGATCTATACTTAATACTTTTAAATATTGCTATAATGATACTAATGAGAAAGAAACAAAGATTAGAATCCCTTTTAATATGAAACATCAAATTTAAGTTATCTAATGAGAATACTTAAATGTCAGTAAAACTGATCCCCTTGATGGAGATAAAGGAACGAATCGGGGTGTTAAAGAATAATAAAGTTCATTAAGTATAGGAGATTATTTCCAAAATTTATAAACTACTACCAGATGAGATAATAATGCTGCTGAGAAAGGTGTTTACATTAATGAAAATACCAGTTGCACAATATCTTAATGGAAATATTCATTAACCTCACCAGTTTTGAAACAAAACAAAGATCAACAGATATGTTCTTGTTGTTGTTGCCCATGTTGTTTCTTACTATATATTATAAAACTTTAATGTCTGGTATGCGTAGCAGACTTAAAGCAGTATTAATTATTTATAAAAAATCAAAAATGATGTGTTATAAGCAGGCTGGTTTAGGATAATGTCAAAAGACTTATGATTTTTGTAGATTAAATTAATGACATTAATGTAAAATTAGCTATTAGCTTAGATCTTGAAAATACTTATGATTGTATTAATTCAATGGGCCAGATTCACAAAGGCTTGCACAGAGTCTAAGAGTAGAGTAAGACTCCAGCAAGCCAACATATCTGCTGAGCGATCCAGGAACAGCCGGCAGGGATGTGCAAGAGAGCTCCTAAAACTACTCTTGCACGGACAGGGTTAGCTTATGCAAATTACCTCATTTGCTGCTGAAAGCTATGCAAATGAGGTAGATTTGTGATCCAGGAAACACTAACCTGTCCAAGTAAGAGTAGTGTTATTTGCAGAAATGTACTCAGTTGGCAACTGAGTACCGTTCTGTAAATAGCAAAATGGAGCCATGACAGCTCCAAATAAAGGATGCATCCAGTTGAGGAAGCATGCCAATGGCCAAATATATGGCCATTGGCATTTTTATCCATTGCAAAATAATAAAATAATATTTTTTTTCCTCGATCTCCGATGTTAAGCATAGCGCAGCACCACGCAAATGTTTGGCACTCTAAAAACCAGAAAAAACAAAAAATAAAAGCCACAAATAGGGATTTTGTTCAAAATATTCATCTGCCATGCAGGTGAATGGCAAGCTGAAGACAACATGGCTACTGAGTAGTGGTTGCTAAGGGGGGAAGCTCAGTCTGAGAGATGTAACCAAGCATTAGTAGGCAATCCTATGCAAATAAGTATAAGGATAGTGAATTCCAAATTTCCCTGCAATGTGAGTCATGTCCGTAGAGTGAAAGAGTAAGATTAGGGGGGTAACAGAGTAGAAGATAGGTGACATCATGAGGGGGTATGTATCAAAAAGACTGTAAGCTTATTGAAGCAGAGTGGCATGTGTTTGCTGTGAGTTACTCAGGACTGGAAGAGGCATGTCTACAGTTTCTAAACTGAAAGCCAGAAACCAAAGGTGTATGCCGTGGCTATCACTAAAGTTTCTTGCAAAGCTGCTTACACTGTGTGCGTGTGTGTGCACGCCAGTAAACCCATCTAAGCCTGTGTGCACATGTGTGCACGTGTGTAAGCCTGTGTAAGGCTGTCTAAGCAACCACCTAAGCCCATGTAAGCCTGTGTAAGGCTGTGGGCGCGCATGTGCACTCGTGTGCACGTATTTGCGCTTGTTTGCGCAGCACTGCCCCCTGTGGAAACAGAAATGGGAAAAGGAACGAAAGGAAGTAGTAGGAAGTTAACCAAGGAGAACTATCAGAGCTGCCAGGTGAAATCAATCAGAATCAGCCAATTACACAGGCAGTACACTAGCCTAGCCCAGCCCAGCACTTAAAACTCTGCAAACAACATTCCCCCATGTTTTTCTCAGAAACACTGCAACACTGCAGTCTACAAAGAGAAGTGAAAACTTAAAAAGCTTAACTGAGACAAAAGAATGTTAGGGGCTGCCATTGCTATTGTAAGGCGACATGTGCAAGATGCTGAGGGTGGTGCCATTGTGAATGCTGCTGAGCAACCCACAGTGAGGAGACGGAGAAGAGTGTACAGACCCAGGGTAACCTACCAGGGGCTACATGAGCTGGAGATAGTGGAGCACTATAGAGTGGACAGAGACCTCCTGTAGCAAATTGTTGAGCTGTGCAGGCCACGCCTCACACACAGAACCAATGAAACCCTACTCCAGTTCCTTGATGATCAAGGCGTCTTCCACAGCACTATTCAATGCAAACAGCTAGTGTGCTTAAAATCTATTTTATTCACACTAAAACAACGTTGAGCGCTGTTGACTCAGAGGAGGAACAAACTGAGCCTGCCCCAGTAGGCAGAAGGAGGTGTGCCCAGTATGCCTTGGCCTTAGCAAAGAGGCAACGCATAACACATACACTGGCTCAGTAGGAACCCTGGAAATGATACCTCTCTCTGACTCACACATAAAATTAAAGGGATGCCTAACTCTACCTGTTTTCAAACATGTATAGGGAGTGTACTATGTGCATCCGACATAGGCAGCCCTGCAGCACCACCTGAGGCATGATTGCCATGTTTTAAGCAATATAAACCAGTGCTAAGCAGCCTTTACCAATATCTAGTATATGTCCACAAAATTGCTTGTGCCACCTAGCACAATGTCGGGCAACATTGGGCATGGTTGGCCAAAGTTGAGAAAAGTCAATTAAACATGCTCATATCTGCTGTACTGTTCCTTAAGCAGTCTGGTCTGCCCAGCATGGCAATAAAAAGCAATGACAGGGCTCGAACCCAGGATACTGTGTACTATAGTCACAGTACTGAACCACTAAGTCATGATAGCATTTCAGTAGCACAGACACAGCAGGACAATTGTACACTAATGCAAACACAAAGAAATGCAGTATCATGCCCCTAAAGAGGCAAATGGGTAAGCTCCCCCACACGCCTATGCAGACTGAGAACATCAGGTTAGGTGGTGTGATGTGGGTTGGGTAGGCTATGAAGTCGCAGTGTAATATACGTGACATTGGACGCCAACATCTGTAGTATAGAAGTATGCCTCAAGCCACTATGATAGGCAACAGTGCAGACTGAAATGGTGTCCTGTACATAACAGTGCAGGCATAGCAAATGTGTATATGTGTCAGGTGAAACCCACATCCTATGTACACCCACAGTAGCAATCAGGTGTGCCCGTGGGTAGAAATGTAAAAGAATTGCTGTTCCCCCTGTATGTAGAAATGCTGGTATGTCTATGCAAAGTGTCACATGGAAGCCCTGTAAGCAGAGCATGATCCCTGTTGATCTATGACACAAAGGTGAGCCCTGCTGTAAAAATACAACTTGATTTTCCATGCACATATAGTATAAATGTCTATACTGGGCATGCTCACATACTCCAACAAATGTAGTGGATTCCATTCAGCATCACACTGAATGGTCATACTGGGCATGCTCACACACTTAAAGAAACGAACCAAATGTCAGGCAGCAACATACTGAAAGGTCATACTGGGCATGCTCACACACTTAGGCTAAATACGGATGTGATGATCAGGGATCTATGGACAAATGTGGATAGTCATCTCTACTTCCAGAAACACATTGACAAAGTGGTTGGAAAATCATGCTATGTGTTCACACAAACTGCCAAGGTCTGTGCATGTAGGTCAAAGGAGGTTCCCACTACTCAGCAGTTATCAGACCTGTCAGAGAATACCACAACACACTTGCAATGAATCTGACTAGGCACTTTCAGCAGCTAGAAAGACCAACGAAGTACCTTAACAAGAGGATCACTGGCCTCAAATAGTCGCCCCATGCAAAAAGACTGAATGTAACCCAATCTGTACTCTGTGGCATACTTTCTACTCAGGAGATCTCTGCCCAACAGACAGGTTCATGTTATGGTTACACTCAGATCTGTTCAGAGTTACAGCTCAATGGCAGTAAATGTACAGAGCCAACTCATATTGCCAACATCCTGGCAGATAGGATCACTGTTAACTGTACCCCCCTCTCACCCATGAAAAAGCACATCTCTATAATGGAAGACTGCAAAGTTGCTGTCATCATGGCTGCACAGGTAATAAACACTCTTCAAAGCTGGTAACACAGCAGCCATGGGACCAGATACCTTTCCAGGCTATGTAGTATCTACTTCCCTGAAGTAAACATTAACATGGCATGTCTGTGGCAGCTGAATTTTCCAGAGGAATGCAAACCAGGAGCCAGAATGGCAAACACAAAAGATGTGGACATCCTACAAAAGGGCCTTACTGGGACAGATGGCTGTTGTCAAAGCCATGGGCTCTAGCTCAATGCCAAAAGGTGCATTGTCATCCCCTATGTTAAAAACTCTGTAGCCAAGAACTACAACAGAGGTGGTAGTATACTTCACACTGAAAGTGTGACAAGAGACCTTGGGTCACAGGTGGACAGTGGATACAACTGTTATTATCACATTCCCACAGTAGTCAGGAAACCTTCTATATGGCACACCTCATCATGAAATGCTTCTCATGCAGAATGGAAGAGGACAATGTTCCCCTCCACTCATCACTCACTAGAATTATAATAGAGTATAATGCCACTGTTGCTATGGACCTCACAAGACAGCTACAACAACTGGAAAGCCAGCAGCAATACCACACAAAGAGCATTAGCGGCCTGAATTACATGCCATACACAGACCATCTCAAAATGCTCCATATGTATTCCCTTGCATGTCGCCTACTCAGAGGTGTTCACTGCTTAACATACAAAGCTATGTCAAACACAGAGCTGTTGGATATGGTCCATGTAAAATACTCACAATCCCTCTGAACTGTGGACCCAAAACCACGAGTGAAATACAAAAGGAAGGGGTGTACCCATTTACCCTATGGATACCCACACCTTCAGGTTAGTGGCACAGTATGAGGCCTTGGAGACCATGCAAGTGCAACTAACATTGGCCAAAGCTGGCCATCAGATTGTAGCCTGCTACAGATCACGTACCTTGTCTCAGGAACCTCAGTCAGTATTCCGGAGAACAGTGGTAAGTATAAAGGTCCTATCAAACACCATTATATGAGGAGATTACAACTACCCAAACAGTGAGTGGTGGAATTACTTGTGTACAACGTCCTTTGCCCAATGTTTCCTAGAGTTAAAAATCCCTAACACCCTGGAAGAGCTGGTCACCATGCCCACTAGAGGTGACAACATACTGGACATGATCATCACCAACATGGGGTACCAGTGTTCCACTACAGAGATAAACCCCTTGCTGGTAATATCAGATCATGAAGTAATCACACTGGACAGCTACATCCGCCCCCCACCCAGTCAAAGAAACCACTGTGAAGACATTTGCAAAAGCAAACTGCACACTACCCAAGTCCAAATTTTAGCGTTCCAAAGCCCTCTTGCTATAGGATAATGGTATACAATCCACAGAACCATTTACAAGTGCATCCTATGAGCATCTACAGGGATATATGAAATGAGACATCACAAATAAAACCAAGATGCACACCTCAAAAAATAGAACAACAATCAGGTGGTTGTTGCCCATAAATAAGCTAGACAACAGAAGGAGGAAATGAACACATGATAGAGCCAACTTCACTGAAGGAAATGCATCACTGATCATTATCAGGATGAAACAATTATCTCTCATAAAATAATTCAAGGACAGTTTCTAAAGACAAATAGCCAAAGAATGTAAGAATAACAACCACAAAACCTTTGGTAGCTATACCAGACATGTAGGTGTCAACCTCCAAATATGCTGTCAGCTACTGAAAAAAGGAAAGAAATACACCAAACCAACTTTCATTGCCCGCATCCAGGGGGACAGATTCAGTGTAAACACCCCCCCATCACCCCAAAAGGGCCTGTGCCCATCACAGAAGGATGCAGAGCCCCAGACGTCATGGACATGCAGGTAAAGACAGACCTCACCAAAGCTGAGAACACAGCATCAATGTGACTGGATGGTGTCCCAGGCTGCATCATACACTAGTCCCATGAGGAACTGGATCCTCACTCACATTCACTGTCCAGACAAAAGCGTACCACAGGCTATGTACCCAAAGAATGGCATTCACAAACAGTCATCCAGCTCCAGAAAGGGGGTGCCACAACAGAACATGGACACCATTGCCAAATATGTCTTCTCAGCCTGGTCTACAGAGCTATTTTGCAAATTGTCATGGAACCCATAAACAGAGACATTGGAGACCTCCAGACAATGGACTCTCCACAACTTCATCTTGTCAAAGTCAGATCCTGGCTCCTAAACCTAACTGACTCATTTCAAACAGTTACCAAGGACATAGATGGAGGTGAAAGTAGTCCACACAGTCCACCTGGACCTCACGAAGGACTTTCCACACCATTCCCCACTCTGTCATCATGGACAAGTGTACCAGCTGGAACATTAACAGCTATGTCACAGGATGGGTGGCCAGGTGGCTAACAGATCAAACACACATGTTCAGAGTTGCTGGTGCCATGTCCAGCTCTAAGCCAGTCACAAATGGCATCCCATAGGTCTTGTTTGTGGGACCCCACCTGTTCAGTAGATACTGCTCAGAGCTACAGGCAAGCATGGGTGGTGTATGGCTGAATAGGTCTGCAGATGAATGGTAACTGTGTTCCATAATTGACTACATGGCTAGCACAGACATCCTCCACAAGTGTCTTACAGAGACAGATACCTGGTGTCAAATCAATGCTCTCAAGCTGAATGCCAAAATATGCATAGTCATACCCTTTGGGTACAACAAAGTGCACACAAATTACCACATAGGTGGTAATCCAGTATGTATGGAGAAAGTCATTATGGCCCTGGGGACACAGGTAGATAGTACACATGCCTTTGATGATGACATGGCCAAAGTGTGTAGACATTCCTTCAATGTAGCCCACCTAATGTCACCTAATGTAACCCACTTTGTATAGTCTGATGATGTCACCATCCTACAAATAAACCTGTGGAAAGACTAACTCAGAGTAATGTGTATAGCACAGCATATCAATGTGTACCTCTGGAGTATCATAAGGTAGTTATTTGAATCCTGCATTTGACAAGTGTATGCGTTTGTGTGTGGTTTCGTTGGGAAAGAGCAACCTTTTAGGAGGGTCGTAAAACACCTTAAAAGTGTTGAACCAATCTTTGTCAAGTCTGATGATGTCACCATCCTACAAATATACCTGTGGAAAGCAGAACCCCCAGTAATGTGCATAGTGTGTCGTGCTAATGCGTATTCCTCAAGTATCATAAAGTAGTTAAGTAGAGGTTTGAATCCTACACTTGCCAACCGTATGTGATCTCCTTGAAGAGGAACAACATTACTAAAGAGTAGTACAACACCTTAAAAGTGGTATACAAATCTTTGTCATGTCTGATGATGTCACCATCCTACAAACATACCTGTGGAAAAGATTTTGCCCAGTAATGTGTATAGCGCATCGTGTTAATGCATTCTCCTCTAGTATCATGAAGTAATTAGGTAGGGGTGTGAATCCTGGACTTGACAACTGTTTGTGTGTGGTCTCCTTGGGAAGGAGCAACCTTTTAGGGGAGTAGCAAAACACCTTAAAAGTGGTAAACTATCCTTTGTCAAGTCTGATTATGTCACCAACCTAAAAATATACCTGTGGAAAAAATGCTTCCCAGTAATGTGTACAGCACAATGTGTTGATGCTTACTCCTCTAGTTTCATGAATTAGTTAGGAAGGGGTTTGAATCCTGCACTTGGTGAATGTGTGTTCTCTACATGTGTGACAGTGTTGGGGGTTTTACTTTTACTACCGTATGACATATCAGTAGGCATTGCACATGTGAGGTAGCTATGAGGCAAATACATATACGTATATGTTACCCCAAGTATTGCATGTGTGGGAACCCTGCTTTATCCAAGTACACAGTTGGCATCTTTGTCAAACTGTGCTGTTGTTTCACAGACCTTAGGTCACATTTGTATGCCTGTGACAAGGCCAGCCACTGCAGTGATGCCTGGCCTAGGTTATCCATGTCACACACAATCATTATGGTTTCTATTGAATTGTGTGTGTGAGGGTTTATGGCCAAGGTATGTGTCAGACCTGTTCAAACGCAGCAGAGTCTGTCAATGATGATATGCATTATAGGTGTACAACAACCATCGTGGACATGCATGCAGACCCCTGATTGCTTATGTGATTCACCGAGGGATTCCAAAATACCTTAGGAAATGTGATTATCAAAGGAGGGATGACGTAACACTAGGTTGCATGTACACATCAATACCTGTTCATGATGTTGGTGGCTACTACCTCTGTGGTACTGTGGGGATACTATGTTCTGTAAAGGTGGATGACTATGCTTAGTTTCGCCTATAGCTTTACACCATGGGTTTGACAACAGGTATCTGTCTGTATGATACCCTTGTGGAGGATGTGTGTGTCACCTGGAGAATGCAGCATATGCCACAGTATGCATTAGCACACATGGACAGACATATCCCTACTGTGATTAATTGTACCTAAGAGAGCCATATGCCGAACAGGAGTGGTCTCAGTAATGGGTGCAGCTGAATACCACTGGTTACTGGCATAGTATAATACCTTAAGGATCCAAATGTTGCTGTGTGTCCTACATCTGTGTGTCAGTTGTCAGGACATCTGCTAACGATTGGTTATGGTCAGGCTGTTGCAGTCATGTATACTACCAGAATGCAAAGCAATGACAGATAGTAACAGTATCACCCACAGCACAGTGTCAAACCATGTCATACACACATGTGTAGTCAGGTTCCAAAATGTGTGTTGTACAATGCATACTGGCCACCAACAGAAACTATGGAGTGTTACTGTGTAATACAGAGCATGTCACCATGGTCATGTGTCCACTATGCACGTACATGCAGACAGTGCACCACCACCATTTCCACAACTGTACATCTGCAAATATGTGCTACACACATCCCACACATACTGCCCACTCTCTAACACATACTGCCAATACTGCACACATCAGCCAACTGGCACGTGGGCAGACAATATACAATTGGAACTAACACTGCTGTAAACAACACAACAATGACAATCATAGCTTTAATGTATCATGCCTGCTCAGCTACACCTTCAAGCATATCATTACACTCTACTGCTGACAGCATGCTAACATTGCTATACTGCTATAAAGACACCCTGTGCATCAGCACCATGGTAGCTTGTTCCTGCATCGATGTTACAGATGACAGGAGGTGGCACAGATTTCATCATATGCACAGGGTGTGTTGTTGGTCTGCCAGAGGCCTACAGTGAGCCATCCAATCGACATGTATGTGTGTGTGTGTGTGTGTGGGGGGGCAAGAATAATGATATGGGCCAATGTTGATGTAATGTGTGTGGGTATGTGTTAGCCCTAGGTGTCTGGATTATGTGTGTGTGTGTCTGCATGCACACAGTTCCACCATGTGGCTGCCACATATGGGTACTTGTGGGACAGCCACAGACTGTACCTGTGAGGCTTCACAGATCACCGTCTCTGGCCACGGATATGGTACCTGTGCCTAGCAGGGGTGCTACTGACACTATCAGGTAACAAGCCAGACTGGGTACTATCCCCAGAGGTAGATGGATGCACACTGGACTCTGCTGGGACTGTCCAGAGCCATGTGCATGTGGTCTTCTAGGACATTCTATGGACAGCCCACCCCCAACATTGCTGGGGCTGGTACTGGCACTATGGGAGTGGCTGTTGCTTGAGGGATGTCCGCAGCGACTGCTAGCTGCTGATGTTGCTGGCATATCTCCACATCAACAACTCAACCATCCCGCACTGTCCTGACACATGGACATGACATTGTGGAGGACATCTAGTGTCTCTCCCCAACATCTATCAGTGACTTCAGTGTAATTGCGGATGGCACCAGCTAGGTCATGGATACTGTTTATTATGGTGATGTTATGTGCTCTCTGTGCCCTCAGTCCCTGTCTGGTGTACCATTCCATATGTACCTGTGCCTCCATGACAGCCTGGAACATGCGTGAGGTACTGAGACCTGTGGCACATCTGCCAGTGGCATGATGGGCAGCAGTGCTCCAACGAGACCCCTGGACATCTGCCTATGTGGTACCCTTCCAGACATCTGGGTATGGCTGCTGTGTCGGGATGCATGTGCCATGGATACCACACTTTCCTGGCCAATGCTGGCTGTACTCTGTCCCTCTGCTAAGGGCATTGGTGACAGATGTATTGGCAGTATGACTGTGTGCATGTGTGGGGTGGACACTTGTGCAGTGTCGATTGGTGGCCCAACTATAGACCCTGGCAAACATGCCTGTGCCTCAACACACCTATCATCATTGTCATTATCATGCCCAGTGGCATCGGTTTCCCTGCTGCATTGAACCAGCCCAGTATCAGCACCTGTGAGATGGAGACAGGAAACACACTTTTCAACCTGTACATGATGTCAGCGCACATGCACACATGCACACATGCATACATGAACACATGCACACATGCACACTTGCACACATGCACACATGAACACATGCACACATGAACACATGCACACATGAACACATGCACACATGCACACACATTAACACATGTACACATGAACACATGAACACATGCACACATGCACAAATGAACATATGCACACATGCACACATGCACACAAATACACTCCTCACTAGTACAGACACACACACACACACACACACACACACACACCAACAGCAATCCTGAAGATACTCAATAGCGTGTGATGTTGGGGTACAGTCTCACAAGCCAAACATTAATATCAAATGTGACAGGATGCAGGACGTGTGTTGCTCAGCAGCATGCAGTGTGAGTGTAGACAGCCATTGCTAGTAACAGTATACATGGCCTTGTTGCATATGTGTTTCACTGAATAGCCTCACCCTGGAACGCAATGTGTACTTGGACACAACATTGCTGTGCAGGTATTAAAAGCCCTGCAATGTCCTGTGCACCATCAGTCACAGGTATACATACCATGGCTGGATGTGTATCAGTGTGTCACATAGATATCCATTTCTGATTAGAGCATCTGTGTCTTTAGCAGATGATTGCGGACACAGGTGTAGCACATGCATGCTATGTATACACACAGGATGAGTGGTGCATGTATACCTGATAGAATACCATTGCTCAACATAGCCATTGTACAGTGGTTATGGTGAGTGTAGGACATATTGTGGACATGCCAGTGCCAGCCATGACATGGCATGCTACCACACAACTGCAACATGAAACATCACACATACAAAATGTGTGTCATGTGACCTATGCACCCCATAGCATTACAAGACATATGTGTGTCACTTTCTACAAATGGGAATTGCTATGCATATTGCGTATAGGTGCATATGTCTGCGTACACACAACATTAAAGTGCAGAGCAATTCACGATATGTGTATTACTGTGGCCACTGTAACTGGATGGGGTGTAGTACCATGAGCCATCATCATGCAGCATCATGTGGTCACTCAAGGCTACGTATGTGTGCCAGACCGGCACATAGCATGCTGTACCTGAACTGCAGTACGATGGCTACATTCACCATTTCACGGCCAGTTGTTACATGGGTTTGTGATGTGCCCAATAGGGGGCATTGCCTAACATGAATGTGTTATGTGTTGAGGAGTGTTGCACAGCCACATGTGAGGCTTCTACCCCTCAGGTATATTAAGTGTGCTGTGTGAATGAGGTTTGGGATACTGTAGTGTGACCTTACAGCGGGTGTCTGAATAGGCCATGTGTAGCATGTTAACGTGTACTGCGTATGTCAAAGTTGTGTATGTTGTGTGCATGTGTATCGACTCTGCCTATCCGATGTCCACTACAGTGTTGCCACAATTGTGTGGGATGCTCTGTGTATTGTATGTGTTTTAGGCAGCTACCCACGTTACTAGGATGTGCATAGTCTCACAACAAACATGCACAGCATGCAGCATGCGTAGGTGAGTTACATGTACATAGCCTACACCTCACCTATGACACGCACATTTAATTAGCAATATTAAAGGTATAACACACTCACCAACCTTGCTGTCACACTAGAGGGACCTACAAGGATATCAGACACTTTGTCAGTGGCAACAACTTTGGCATTGCTACTGTGTGTTTGCAATCTTACAGTAGTACAATGGTGGACAGTCACAGGCCTACAGATTATGTTCCTAATTATTAGTATTGCACAACACTAGGCACCACATTGTCTAACTACACAGTACACATCTCACATAAACATGCTCTACCAATAGAGGTAACAGTATTCTACAGCTATGCCATGTTATCTGCATGCTCCATATCAACTTGCTGGGTGGCTCCGGCCTCCATGATGATACATGTCAATTGTTGAGGTTGTTGTTGGCCAGGAGCCACCTGGCTCAGGAGCAGCTCCTCCACTCTGGTGAGGGGGGATGGGTGGCTACCCCCCACCTGTGGCAAGCTGTTGTCTGCGGATATCAGACGCACGTTGCTGGACATGTCTAATTAAATCACTGCAGTGATGGCATACCTGCTCATATGTCCGGTTATGCATGCCTATGTCATTTACCCTGCGGACAAGGTCTTGCCACAGTGCAGCCCACTCATACTGGTCCTGGCTGGTTCTGGAGAACAGCAGTGCAAAGTGCTGCACCAGGCTCACTGTGATCGCTTCTTCCTCGGCTGTGCTATATGCCGGGTTACGGTGGTGGGACATTACCCTGGAAGACAATTAAACAATATGTGTGAGCAAGTCATGTGACACACGTAACATTCTAAAGTACAGATATAAATTAACTGCCATATATAGCAACCTATTGGCTGTCAGAAGATGCACACGTTCAATACCACATATCAGTTCTCAACACACAGATACCTGACAGTGCCTGGCACACTCTATATATCAAACCATGTTTTGCACAGCAACTAATTTATAACAGTATGTAAGACTATACAACAGTACATGGCACACTGTATGTGACACAATGCACCACCTAGCCACAGGAAGTATATATCATGCTAATGCATTATGGAATATGTAATATTGCAATGAATGTAAAATCCACTGACAGTATTACCAGTATACCACACTAATCGTTGATGGCGGACCCCTGCCTAACATATGTGCACATTCATTGATATAGGTGGCATATTGCTGTACTAGACTATCCATGTTGTTAGATACACAGTTATATCCTGTAACACACATATGACTGAGGACATGGTACAGGCATACCCACACACACAGCAGACATACATAGCAAAGGTATGGCAACCCAGGTGACCTTTACCTGTGTACCTTACAGTACTGTGTGTCAGTAGTTACCAGATCTTATGCCTGAGGTATGTAATCTGTGAGGATTACAGGGAACACACATAACAGTGGTTCCAATAAATGTGCACGTACACCATACTGTGCTGTTTAGGTATACAGCTTCAGGTAGTACTACAGTTCATACAGGAGTTGGATTCACCAGCAGTAACACACAATAAGCATACATGTACTGCTTTAGCCTACAATGGGACATCCCATTTGTCAACAAGGGTCTACGTCAGACCATATGGCATACTGCTTTTTCTGCCTACCAGTTACATACACATCTTTTGCTGGGGTCACAGCTAGGACACATAATACCATGACTGAAACAGTTTTCCACTAAGCTATCACACATATACTGAACTCTGACACATTCACCAACACATTCACCATCTCACTCAGTCAACTCACATATCGATTATTGCAACAAGTACATGTGGGTGCGTAGCACTTCATAGGTAGGTAAGAGGCTATTGGCCCTAGGGCCTATAGAACTCTAGCCATACGCTACCCTGGCCTCTGACACACAGGTATTTAAATTACACAAGGCCCAGTCAAGCAGAGGCACTGAGGTGATTGCCTGGGTGTATTCATTATCTTCCATACAATCTCCAGGATTATTTATGATGACTGCTAATTAGGAGTTTTGTTTGCTATGGATAGTTGGTTAGTTCCAGAGTATGGGATGTCTCTGAGATAGGAATCTATCCCTCCAGCATGTGCTGTTTATTGTGGTCAAAGGGTTTAGGTCCCTAGAGCTTGCAGCTCGTACAGATTGTGATCTGTTTACGTGGAGCATGTCCAACAGATTTGGGTTTGACATAGCTTAGTATGTCAGGCAGAGGTCACCTCTGGGTAGGCGGTATGCGACATAGTCTAGTTGTGGGTTTGTGGGACGGTCTGCATAGGGCATCTGTTTGACGTCGGTATCACTCTTTGTGAGGTATGTCTGTGTCCTTTCCACTTGCTGTAGATGTCTTGTGAGGTACATACCACATGGGGCATTGTACTCTATACTGGGTTTTATGTGTGTGGAGTAGAGGGGAACACTGACCTATTTTTCCATGGATGACACACCTTTTGTGATGACGTGTGCCACATAGATGGATTACATAACTAGTGTGGCACTGTAACTGTCGAAGGGGAGACTACTGTCCACCTGTGTCCCATGGACTCTTATCACACCTTCGGTGTTAGGTAGACTACCACCTATGTGGTAGTTCATGGGTACTGCGTCATTGCAAGGAGGGATGCCAATACAGTGTCAACATTGAGCTTGAGTCCATGGCTTTGTCACCAGGCAACTGTTGCAGTAATTATGACCCTGTCTCTCTCTCTCTCTCTCTATATATATATATATATATATATATATATATATATATACACACACATATATATATATATATATATATATATATATATATATATAGACATACATATATATATATATATATATATATATATATATATATATATATATACACACACATGAACATCCATTGCTATACATATAGATATGCATATAGGCACTGATACAGTCCACCTGTCATGCTGGGTATATCAAGTATGGGAAGGTTGTGACATATACAGTTATGTCATAACATTGCACAGTGTTGTGCAGAATGTGTTGAAGGTGTTCTCAGACCATGTAGCTTTAGCAGGCCTCACTGGCTGCAGCACTGCAAACCTGATGAACCATACCCACAGCATTTAACCACCACATGTCATATACCAGCACTGCATGCTGTCTGGTCTGCCACACACTACAACCTACATAGAAATATGCACATAACAACCCTCAACAACATATATATATATCCACCTTTCACAAACAGTTGATGTATGTCCCTTGCTCAATGCACATGTACAGATGCTAATATATCTGACACAGACAGTTCCCTCCGTATGTGTGCGCCAAGCACACACAAGGACCACACTGTTGTAAGTACATGTACCTCATGGCTGACCTGGTGGGCCTTGCTGCAACATGAACAGGTGTCACATGTGAGCACACAGTAATATTACAGGGTGTATACATAGCTGCTAATGCTGAATTAGCATACTAGCCTGGTACAGCTGTTGCCAATGCTAAGCTACACATTAATATGACTATCATGCATTTGTTACTCTGTCACATCCATGTTTGCATAACCATATGGGCTACTACCCCAAACAGACATTGTACACACTACTGTACAGAACACAGATAACATGGATCAGATGTTTGACATTTAATGCTGAACTACATATGTCACCGTCACATCCCACTGCACACAGCAACACACTCATTTCCCCATGCCAGTGGTTATGCAGGGCATCTGTGCATCGATATGTACTGCTGCCACATATGGATGATTCAAACTATATAGAGTACCCTTCATAAACATCTACTACATTCCAGTAAATACATAGCTGTTACATACCTTTCCTTTGTATATGTTCGTATATGTTGCTGTATATCCTGGTATACTTCTTTTAGCAATATATGTTTTGCTGTCAATATCTCTTTTACTGTTCAAGATTTTTTTTTATAGATTTCTATTTCAGAATATATTGGTTTTCAATTTTTTTTTTCAATATATTTTTTGTTCAGTTTTTTTATCTATATATTTCTTTCAATTTATTTTTCAATATATTTTATTTCAATGATATATTTCAATATATTTTCTTTTCAATATATTTTTTCAATATAATTTCTTTTGTCAGTATACTGTTTTTTTCAATATATTCTTTTTGTTATATTTCTTTACTTTACCTCACCTTTTCTTTTCCTTATTTTTTTATTTTCTCTCTCTCTCCCTCCGTACCTGCAATGGAATGATTGCATGTGTGGACAGCAAGTACAGACTGCTTTTATAGGTATCTGCACATGTGCATGTGATGGCCTCTGTACCAGTTGGTGGCCACCATTTGGCAATTGCATGCAGTCTGCTGTGTGGTACTTGCAGTACTCACTGTCATAGCAACCCAGTGCTATAAATTGCTAGGTCAGGTAGGCGTAGCCCTTTCAGAATTCGAGAGTGGGAACCATGCTTGTTTGCTGTGGACACCATTGTGTAACTAAGAAGGTTGGTATACTTCTTTTAACTGTTGCTAAGGGTGTAGCCAATTATTTGTATGTTGTACTCAGACCTGAATGTTGCCTCTTCCAGTACACAGTTGACAGTGTAGAATTGTACTCACCCCTAGAAATGCTAACACAAGATACATGGGAGTATGGTGTTTCTTTACAGCATCCACTATTAGCTGCCATACATATGTAGGTATTGAGATGTTTTCATTTGGCACATGAACTGTTTGGGAACAGCTATACTGCGGATATTAATGTACTCACTTTGGCACTGTTTGTGCTTTTTATTTTGTTGACATTATCACAGGATGCTCATGAAACTGGACAATTCCAGTACTGAGTATGTCTACATACATCCTTGCTGTACCTTGAACGCACTGGTATTTTGTACATTTGGGTGAGGATTGTCCTGCTATGATACTGTGTGGGGGTTGTGAAGTGCTGCTGTAACAGTATTTACTGCTAGAATGTCTGGTTCTGTTATCACAGTCATGTAATGCAATTCCACAACAACTGCTGGTAAAGTTCCACGGAACAGGTATTGTGTTATGGCATTCCTATCTTTCCTTTACATTCACACATTCTGGTGCATGATATATATATTTCAGCAACATCCTGCTGTATATCTACTGTGGCCTAGTAGTACTTCATGCAGTCTAGTGTGTCCAAGGTCCGGGATTCAAGACTGACAGTGGTGTTTTATTTTGCTGCTGAGCAGAACAAGGCCCCTCATATGCAGGGTGACTAAGGCACTTTTAAGCAGTTGTAAGTGGGTTTGCGTGGGTTTGCGCAATGCTTAGCAATACTTAGCTAAATGCACACATGCGCACACTCGCTCAAACCTGCTTAAAACTGCTTAAAAGTGCTTACTCCCGCTAACCCCCGTGCTCATTTCTTTGAAAGAAAAGAAAATGGGGAGATAGGAAAGTGGTGAAAAAGGGGCACAAAGAGGGAAAGACAGTGGGGAAAACAGCTCTGGATGTGCAGGACAGGTGTAGGGAAGGTCCATAGCTGCCCATTTCTTTAACAGCAACAGCTGTGCATATACTAGTAATTTGGAGGGAATTTTGAAACCTTCCACCCCTGAGAGAGGGGTGAGGATAATGAAGTATGTTGTACTGCCAATTGAATTTCAGTTTCTGTGTCCAGCAGACATCTGTGCAAAATGGGCAGCTATGTATGGGGTATAATTTTTTTGCGGGAGCAGATTGCCCATTTTTTTTCAGGTGAGAGTGGAATGTGGGGTAGTGGAAGTAGGTATGTTTTTGGAGGTAGGTTGGGGAGGTAAACAGACAAGACAAACAAGACACTTACAGGGGCGGAATATGACACATGGGGTGGGTGAACACAATTGACGGGGAAGGATGTTTAGAAATCGCAAGCCCATGAGCCCACAGATGGTAACAGTGGAACTGAGATCCCCACCCATGGGCAGTCACCACTGCACATTCACAGCCCGGAGGGTGGCTGCACTGGGGGCTGCATAGGAGGGTCAGGCTCATCCATGAGTTACACCACTCTTGCCTCGAGCTGGCGCAGGGGATCAGCGACTGAACACTGGATCTCACTACGCACCACAGCCTGGACCATTCAGAGGGTGACAGGTGGCCCTCCTCCAGCAACGCTTGCACGGGGGGACAAGCCCCATCCCCTACAGCGCTTCCACCCAAAGGTGGCACAGGGCCAATGGAGGAGAAGGTCCCGGGCTGTGAACTGGACCCACTGGTGCCAGGTGCCATCGCCAGCTGCGGTTGGATAGGTGGGTCAGCTGGGACCGGCCTTCCCATACATTCTGTGTTTAGGTGAATTTAATGACAATATAGCCAACAGCATTCCAAGTTAGTTGTAACAGCATGCAGTAATATTCCCATTAACCCAACACACCAGGGTTCCAACAGTTTAACAGCAAGCATAACACATGCATATATTCAGTGACAGTGGACATTCCAACAGCATGCAGGAATGAATGGTGGCAACAGGCCACCAAGATTGTGGTGTTTGAACAGGGCACATGCATCAAAGTTATACAGATATTTATGAACCAATAGGACATATGTCTCAACAAATGTTACGAGATTACACATACCCATTGAGGTGTGGAATTGCATTGTTTATGCACATACAGTAGGGTGTAAAAAGATACCTCCATTAACAACTTATATGAACTTATAGTTTACACTATATTCCTAATGACTGTAGGTATATATCCACTACATGTATTATTACACTAGGCAATGTCCAGTACATTGTGGGATGTATTTTGCTAGTTCATTATGTACCTGACCTGTATCTAATATGCAAACTGTCCAGGATGCAGATGTTACTGCTGCGTATTTATATATTTTATTTATATTCATATGTCTACATATCTGGATGTGTTCAGGTGACATTACCAGCTAAATTTTAACAGCCCACTATATTTTTAGCAGCACACTGACATTTCCGATGCACATAATTACAAGCTACTCATGTGCCAGATTTACCTGTACATGCCAGCCTTGAAACTACAGTTGGGGACTGTATATATGCTTAAGAGATACTGCCACTCCCTTCGTACTCTTTCTATGGGCCTACCCAAGTGTGGGTTGACAGTGCTTAATACAACACTACTATTTCTATACTGCAAGAGTACATCAACATTTCAAAGAAAGTGACACGGACACACTACAGTTGTTATGCCTTTATTAATTACATTACACACTTTTTAGTGGCTCTCTCATTTATTTGTTATTACAGTGCATGCAGACATCTTATTCAGGATGTATTATACCTTCATTTATGGTTTACAACACTCTTTTTCTGGCTCTCTCACTTATTCTATATAACAATACATGCAGAGAAATAATTCAGGACTTATTATACCTTTATTAATGGGTTACAACACTCTTTTTCAGGCTCTCTCACTTATTTTACATAACAGTTCATGCAGAGAGGTTATTCAAGACTTATTATACCTTTATTATTGGGCTGAGACACTTTTAGCCAGGCTCCCTCACTTATGTTATAAATAAGTACATGGTGGTGCAGTCTTAGCAGCCTATCTGCATAGGCTTGCTGATTCACAGCACGGACACCTGCAGCTGTGAAGTAAATGAAGTGATATTGAGACATATACCTATCCATACTATCGACTACACTAGCAATTTTTACATACTTCAGTCCTTGGCTACCTACTCAGTAGTGGGGCATTTTGAATTCCATGGGCCTCCTGTATCCATTGGTTCAGTAGGTCCTGCTTGCGTCTCTTCAGGTATGCATGGTGATGTCTGACCTGCTCACCAGTCCAAGGGATGCATGTGGCACTGGTGAGTTCATGTGCAAGACGGTTCCAGGCATCCGCTTTGTATTCTGTGCCCTGGAATGGGCCCTGCAAGGAGTCTAGCATCATGACAATGGACGAGGAGCCAAACCATCAGTTTTGACTCTTCAATGCCCCACCGTTGAGCTCGGAAGCAAGAGCCCTCTCCAACACCAGCCATTGCTGCCTGTAGATGGGAGCTGCAACCAGTTATGGTGAGTATTCCCACCTATGGAGCTTATATATGCCTCATTTCCCGCACTTATTTGTGATTGGCTGGATTTGAAAGTTCTCAACTGAGTGCACACCTGCTCAGCACTGGGTAAACTTTGATTCATTTGTATATGTGTGTTGACAGTCCATGAGCACCAAATGCTGTCATGGCTTAGTGGATGAGTACTGTGATTATGGTGCACACTATCCTGGGTTTGAGACCTGTCATTGCTTTTATTTTACTACTGGTCTGACCAGTAGAAGGTGTGGCTGTGTTTAGCCGACTTTGCTCAGCTTTGCCCAATGTTGCTCTACGTTTACCGATGTTGCCCTATGTTGCCCGATGTTGTGCTAGTTAGCACGGTGCGCACCTCCATGCAAACATGTTTGGTTTTCGCTAGTTGGTGCTATGCGCAGCTCCGTGCAAAGCTATTGTGCTAGTTAAAGCAGTGCTCGATTATATTGCATTAGTTAAAGCAGTGCTTAGCTATGGGCAATTATTCTTAACTGTGCTTAATACTGGTAAATGTTGCTTAGCAGTGATTCACATTGCTTAAGATAGGTTACTTATGCATTCATTATTACGCATGACCGTTTCACTTTCTTATATATATTTAAAATATCGTTCACTACTACATAGGCCATTTCGATGCATTTTAATATAACTTAAAAGGTAAATGTCAGGATTTATTTTTATGCACAAATTTCCTACTGAAAAAGGAGAGGGGAGTGGTGGGACTCGAACCGGGAATGCCTTCTCTTTGTGTGAAGGCTCTACCACTACACTATTGCTATTTGGCTTAATTTGCATATAAATGGATTATTATCCTCTTCAATGTCTAAACTGCTGACTGCAGCTTAGCAATGGGCACACCCACGCACACACATGCAAATACGGGCAGCTATATGGTGAATAATAAAAAAAAGTTGTTTTACATTTTATTTCATTTATACAGGGCTTTTTAATGTGGGGGAGTGTAGCATTGGGGATATACACATTTGTGCGGACTCGCTCATATCTGCTGACATTTGCAGAGTTAGGCACTTGCAGGGGCATGGATATTTGGACTGCTTGGCAGTCTGTCACGCCCCCTGCACTCCTACATGCTCCGTGTTAGCCTGGGAGTTGAGTCAGCGAGCCCTCATGCATATGCATGACGCGCTGACGTCTAACTCTTAGACGGCAGTCTCTGAGTAGGACTTCGTTCATCCTACACGGAGGATTACTGAATCCCCTCCAATATTTGTATGCAAAACTCTGAAATTATTTGATTTTACAGATATTTTTGTAAAGCTTTTTATGGCAGGTAATAATGCATCTCAGCCTGCTGAAATAACAAAGGGCACTAAACTAAAATGCTCCTTATCCCCTTTACTTTTTGTTATCGCCGTTGGACAATTATCACATGTTGTAACACAAGGAGAAAGTACTGATGGCTTCAAAATTAAGAATCACTATGAATCTAAGACTTGTTTGTTTTGTAGATGACAAATTGTTATTCGTAACACACATCAGTCCATCTATACTCTTTAGTTAGATTATTTAAGAGTTTTAAAGAGATATACAACTTAACATTTAGCTGTGATAAAATTAGTGATTTGTTAAGCAATCAAAAATAATTTTAACTTGCAAACACATGTCAATAAATGTGGGATAATGCAAAGATTAAATATTTAGGGGGTCAATTTCATGAAATTGCTAAAATTATTATCTCTATTATAAATAAAGATATTAACATAATAAGCATAACTAATTGGAATGTAATGTTCTGTGATCTGAAGATAGATTGTCATTAATTAAAATTATCTTACTCCTCATAAATTTGTATATAATGCAAAGTACTTTATTAACACCAAACAAAGAGAAAATAAAATATACAAATCTCTTTGTTAAACTTCTTTGTTATTCTAACAGCACAAGTATTGCAAAGGGTCATCACTTTAGATCATGGGAACAAGTGGGAATAGGCTTTGCAAATATAGAATGCTAGTCTGTTGCCAAAATATTTAAAATGGGTTTTATTAGTTGGATGTAACATACAGAGCCAAATGGAAAATAAGAACCAATGTATGCAATGATCTGCAAATATATTACAGTAAGAATTTCTAGCCAACCAAGGAACATTTAGAGAAGAGAATACTATGGCTATTGAATAACTGCTTGCATTTTCATAATGTAGGGCCTATCAGTCAAATTATATATGCATAATACTGAAAGCATTTATAAATATTTTACTTTAAAATATCAAAGTGTAAAAATTATGTTTTTCTATATTTCCATTTCCATATACACATGGCTGGGAATGCATTGTTCCTGGGTAAAAAAACAAGGGAAAGCAGTCAAATATGCTAATGAGTGAATGAAGAGCAGAATTACATGCTAAAGGTGGAAATAATTATGGTGGAATGATTCAGAGACATATAATGAGCGGCAGCATGCTGCACTCTCTTTAGCCCTAAATCCCAAGACATGCTGGAGTACAACCACACAGACATTTTGAAAATGTTAGAGGTTGCTGCAGTTATCATAAAGCTGTATATGTGACAGGCCCTAATACAAGATGCTGCTGCTGCTGCTAGACATCAGCCCAAAAGGTGTACTGTGTTCAAACCACATTAAACCTACCACGAACTTTATGACAAAAATAACAGAAAACCACAGAGTGGACAGGGATACCAAAGAGCAAATAGTAAACATCTATCGTTCTCAAATAAGCTACAGGGATTTTTCAGAGACCCACATGCAATACAGTGGGGATGCCATATGCCGATGTCTCAAGAATACTACGCCAGTTTTGCAATACAAGGCTGCAACATGTGGGAAGAACATATCTGGTTTCCACATACTGCAGAGGGGAGAGCTACCACCATGCATAAAGTTCTATGCCATAGCACATTTTCCACAGAGCACATGATAAACCCACACCAATGTTACAATAATGCACAAATTCAGACTATAATTAATAATATATATAATAATAATAATATAATTGGACATGTTTTTGACCTGCTCAAGTCATGTTTACAATGTGTGGAAAGTAGATACATCTGGAGGTGCCCTGCAGTATGACCCTGCCATCTCTGCTAAAATACTGAAAGTCTGTGCCATATTACATAACATAATTCTCAGTAAATAGTTGAAGTAGGGAGATCCAGGACAAATACCGCAGTTCCCAGCACCACAGGCAGGACCAGCACATACAGATCAGGAGTCACTTGAAAGACTAGACGCTGGGGATAATTATGGTTGATGGAAGCATGCACAATATGCTCAGGCCCTATCTAAGAGGCAGCAAATAATGCACACTCTCACCACTTAAGTAAATAACAAAACCAGCTAAGCACATACAAACACTAACAATAATACATACAAACTTACCAGCCTTTACTTAGCTATGTACTGGCTGTATACTGTGAGCATCAGACATAGGTAAACCTGGATACAAAATGTTATCAGCAGCATTAACAAATGTAAGTGATGAACCTGTAATGAAGAGATACATGGTTAACCTTATATGTATGCACTATACTTCAGTAAAACAAACTGTTGATCAACTATACAAGAATGTCAGCAGTAAACTATATAAATGATATATGCAGAATGGACAAAACAGAACAAAAATAAGCTATTAAAGTTATAAAATGGATTTTTCTTGCATATGTATACAACCTGTGTGGCAAGTCAAAGCAGACCCATGTCAAACAAACCCACAGAGGTAGGAC